>NC_085138.1:342813829-342825784 GCF_035046485.1 Aedes albopictus
ATTGCCTCTTGTACCACCGTACTCGACTGTCTACTATCCTGCCAAATGGCTCTTAGCTTGCTGAACAACCAGATACGTCTTACTTCCTCTTAACTTTCGGAACAATTTGCTGCACGTTTTCCATTTTTTGAGATAAAATTGCCGGATAGAATGCAACTATGAGGATTTGAACATTTTTGACACTAGCGGCCGAATCGCGAACCAAAGTCGCCGTTGCCAGATAGTTCTTAACCTGCTGAACTACTTTGCTGAAAACGGCATGCTTGTACCTCATTAGGGTATCGAGATACATATATGTGTTCGAATTTTTCAGACACAATGCGCCACCTAGCGGATAAATCCCAAACCAAAGACTTTACTATCAGATAGTTCTAAGCTTGCTGAAGAATTTTCCCGAAGACAGCATCATTCTATCTTATCAGGTTTCTGAGATATGAGGATTTGAACATTTTTGACACTGGCGCCGCCTAGCGGCCGAATCGCGAACCAAAGTCGCCGTTGCCAGATAGTTCTTAACCTGCTGAACAAATTCGCCGAAGACACTATACTTCTATCTCATCGGGATCTTGAGATATACGTTGCGCAAAGTATGTGGCCAACTTTGGTACCCCAAGACAATCCGGAATAACTCCGGAACCATGTGGACCAGGCACCCATGTCCTCGGCATCATAAACTAGAAGAGTTTTTCGGGAAGTTGTGAAAATTTCATCAAAATTCATCGAAAAACAAAAAAGGTATGACCATTTTTGTGCTTTTCCGAAGGTGGAAAATGTACGTTGGCTGGATGAAGGTTAAGCACGTGGCTCCCATTTTCATCCTACGAAAAACAAAGGATTCAAGCGCTGTGTGTTTGCTTTGTTTTTTATTTTTGTATTTTTTGTTAGATGTGTGCACTTGTATGGGACAAACATCAAATTCTCGCTCCAGTCAACTTTTTCGATTCCATTTAGGTCCCATATTAACTGTGCAAAATTTCAGCGCAATCGGTGAAACTATAATTTAGCGCAAGCGGTTCAAAGTTTTCATTGGATTTATTTATCATGGGAAACGATACACTTTCGGATAAAAAACCCTAGAGGTCGCCCTCTGTCTCCTTAATTCAAATCGATCAGCGTTTCTTATAGAAAATTCATTTAGACTGCAAAACGATTGGACGATTGTGGAAAAAGTTATTGATTTATTACCGATTAGTGATGCAACGAACGGCTTTTTGTTTTATTTTATTAGCAGCACTGTAGCCGCTGCCTTGGATGCTGCTGTTTCTGGGGGTGGTGATACCTCCCGCCACCCCATGCAACAACGGCAGCAGCAGTGCTGCTGATAAAACAAAACAAAAAGCCATTCGTTGGATCACTAATCGGCAATAGATCAATAATTTTTTCCACAAGCGTCTAATCGTTTTGCAGTCTTCGAAGGAAAGTTTCATAAATGAGTTTTCTACAAGAAGCGTTGATTGATTTGAATTAAGGAAACAAAGGACGACCTCTGGGATTTTTTTTTGAAAGTGTAGCTTTTCCCATACTAAATCGTATGGAAACTTTGAACCGCTAGCGCTAAATTATAGTTTCACCGATTGCGCTGAAATTTTGTACAGTTCATATAGGACCTAAATGGAATCGAAAAAGTCGACTGGAGCGAGGATTTATTTTTTCCATACAAGCATGTCCCATACTAGTGTGCACGCATGAAAACAAAAGAAACGGAATCAATCAGTGCCGTAATCGCTTGTTTTCGAATAAGATGAATATGGGAACATGAGATTATTTATGGCACTCGTACCCTACCTTGCTACAGATGATAATCGATAATCCATACGTTAACAGCATCTTACCTGAAAAAGAGAAAAGGTAAAAACATTGATTAAACTATTTGTAATGCATACTGTAATAAACATAAGAAGTGTTTCGACACGAATGCCACTCTAGTGGTAAATTGTCTTTAATAAACTAATAATAATAATAATAATAATAAGTGTTGTATGTATATTCATTATGAAAGTATGAATTTAATTTTACTTTTCTTCCGCCAGAAGTGCACTTTTTCGCTAATTTGGTCAGTTCGGAGCATAAAGTGTGTTGACATTGAACAAACGATTGATGGTCTTGGTAGTTAGTTACCTTAACCTACCATCAGCGCCACCAAAATTATCTTCATCGACACCGGGAGTAGCTGATTCCAGTTCCAATAGCAGTATCGTAATTCGGTGTACAACGGCTACTACACTCGCAACAGCTATGTACCGATTTACCGCCCACTGACACCTCATTCCTCAACGCTCCTCAACCCGAGTAAAGTTATTCGATTGCCTCTTGCGGGGTTCCTCCGCACCAAAAGGGTGCGGGTCACTTAAAATAAACTTCGTCATCACGGCAGCAACCGAGACAGAGCCAGCAGTTGCTGCAGGACCAACAGCATCCAGCCACGGGCTGCTCGCACGGTATTTCCTTCCCCTTTAGAAACACCCCACAAAAAATGCACGTACAAGTTTATAGCTATGCAAGCGCATACAAACAGCACGCGGCTGCTCCTCGTCGTCATCGTCATCGGCTGGTTGGCTGACTGGCTGGGAGGAGGTATTCGAGACACCCACTGTGCCGCGGCCGCCGCCGCCACCAGCTAAAGGCTAAGCACGTTTCGATTGCCTTCGCTTCGCGCGCCTGCTTCGGTCGTCGGCGCGGCGCGCGGGTTCAGTCAAATGACTTTGAATATATGAGCCGAACTGAACAGCACTTCTCCGCCTAAGCAAACGCGGGTGCAACGTTCAGCAATCCCAGTCTGTAGCGACGACAATTATTCACTCACCTACTCCACCCATCGAAGGAAATTCATTCGTTTTGTATGCCATTGCTTGCTGCTACATATGAGGATGGGAGGTTTGTCACCAGCAGCACACATACCTACAGATTCGAGATGGTTACACGGTGCGACCCTGAATTTGGGATTTCCAATTGACGGTGGACATAGCATACTGAAGCACGATTGAGACTCTCCGTTTTCGATCCGCCACAAACCCACCCCTTGGTACGGTGATGCTCGACCACTACTGGATGGCTGGCTCCCTACGACTTCAGTCAGCGAAGTAGCGACGAAATTGCGTCATCCTTGCCGGGCGCTGGGCAAATACCGAACGATAATGAAATTTATATTCACGTTTCTGTTCATTTTTCTCCGGATTCCACCCTCCGTCACACACAGCAGTCAAATGGGCTTCGGATCGGACTTTGGTTGACTGAGTAGTAGACTACACATGGCGGGAAACCCCACAGAAAGGGGCGACGAAAGACGTCGCAGAAACGATTGGCTCCAACGGAGACGAAACTTTTCATGTGTTTCTTTTTTCAAACGATGGGAGTTATACAATTAGTAATATGCGATGGTAATGGAACCATAATCAATGGCGCGTTATAGGGTCTTTCGGTTATGCATTGCATTGTAATGGTGAAAGCTTGATTAAAGTGAGGTGTGGTTGGGGACTATTTGGACAGAAGGTCCTATTCCGGGCCCTTTCCACTATAACTCGGTCAATTTTATACCCATTGACGTACAGCTTCCAGCCCGTTGGAACACCAGAACCCTCTCTGAAACTGCCTGGAAGCTTTCTGGAACCCTCTAAAACGACTTTAAACGCTTTGGTAACCCTTGAAAGCCCACTGAAATATCCTTGAACCGCCTTAAAAGCACCCTGCAACCTCCAAAAACCATTTCCAAACCCTCCTTTGAAAACAATTGAAACCATCTGAAACACTCTGAAAACCATGAAATACCTGTATTGATCCTCTTGAAACCCCTCGCAACTCTCATGGAAGACCCCCTGAACCCCCGAAAACTTTTCTGAAATTCCTGGACACGTTCGAATTGTCTCCGTAGCATTCCTGAAATATCCTTAAAAGTATCTCGAAACTTCCGGAAACAACCTCCAAACTCCCATGAAACCACCTGAATCACTATGTATGAAACGCATTGAAACGTGTCAATCCTACTCTTTAAAAACCTTGAAACTCTCTCGAGAATCTGTGAAACTTCGGAAATCTCTCAAAACCTCCTGAAGCACAAAAACACTCGTAAATACCATTTGAAACACACTGAAACGCCTTTACATGCCTCTTAAAACCCTTGGATCTCACTGAAACCTCAAAACCATTCAGAAGCCCCCTGAAATCTACAAAACCTGCTAAAAACTCTTTTGAAAGCCTTTTAAAACCCCTTGAAACGTCTTGAAACGTCTAGAAACCCATCTGAAACAACCATGAACCCTCTGGAAACCACTTTCAAATCCACTGAAACCTTTCGAAATGCCTCATAATCCCTCTGAAAATCTTTTGAAACTGCTTTGAAGGCCCCTAAAATCCATTACGGGTAAAATATTTGTTATACAAATAAATTAAAATTGTAATTCAATGTTTTACACTCCGACCTTATTTTACGTCCGTTTATTTTACGCCGGATTGATTTACGTCCACTTTTTTACGTCAAAAAAATTAGATTAACGTCCATTTCAATCATTGCTCTAAACCTTTAATAGTTTACTAAATATATACATGTAATGTTTAGAAAAGTTCGAAAGGATAACAAAGGCCAACCAGTGATATCATTATTTCTTATGTTAGATGGCAACACTGTTTAAATAGAATCTTATATAGCTGAATATATACATATGAATGTATGCAATATAAAAAACTCTCCAGCATAACTAATTTAAGTAGACGTCAAACACTTTTTTTTAATTTCTTTTTATTTGTGAATTTTAACTTAGGCTAATTCTTCACACACGTAAAACACTGTTTCATGTTGCATAGAATAGAAAGAAGTTTTTCTTAAGCTGGTAACACTGCGGAACTGTAAACAAAAATCTGAATATATATTTAACTACAATTGGGATGGTGTCCATGTTCGTTGTAGTTTGAAGAAACGTAACACAATATCAGCAAGTCAACTAGATTTATCTTGAGTACTAGTCTTGGTAAAACTGGTTTCTTCAAAACAATCTCTTCAACTGCCAACACTGCATAATGTTAAACATCGATCATCACGATTTTGAGATAATATATCGAATTCGATTGCTCAGTTAACCCTAAAAGGGATACCTGGGGTCCATTGGACCCCAGGTGCCTTTCAGAGCTCGTCTTTGATGGAACACACTCAGCGAGGTGACGAAACTGAGGCCATGAAGGTATCCCTTTTAGGGTTAAGATTATGTAGAAGTCAAGTGGCATCATTTTAAAATACAGAATTTTGTGCCGTAATTAAATAACACATAATTTTTGTACTAGTTGGCAACACTGGTCATGTATATTCAAATATAGCCCAATAAATATCACAGCCGCGGTGTGAGATCGGCCATTCGGATGTTCGACAATGTTATAGTACACCTCAAGTGCAGTACATTGTTTTACGTTGGGACAAAAATTAATATTATTTCTGGCAACACTGATCATACAGATTAAAATATACAGTCAAACCTCCATGAGTCGATATTGAAGGGACCATCGACTAATAGAAATATCGAGTAGTGGAGCAGAGTCGATATCGAGTCAAGGAACATCGATTCATGGAGGTTCGACTGTAGCTCTATATCTCTGATATGTTGTGAGATAGCACCTCAAGTTCAGTACATTGTTCCACGTGAGGACAAAAAATAACATTATTGCTGGTAACACTTTCGAAATAATATATCGAATTCGATTGCTCAGTTAAGATTAAGTAGAAGTCAAGTGGCATCATTTTAAAATACAGAAATGTTTGCCGTAATTAAATAACACATCATTTTTGTACTAGCTGGCAACACTGGTCATACAGATTCAAATATATCTCTATATATCTGATATGGTGTGAGATAGGCAACTCGAATGTTCGACAATGTTAAAATGCACCTCAAGTGCAGTACATTGTTCCACGTTGGGATACAAAAATATAATATTGCTGGCAACACAGGTCAAACAGATTCAAAACATCTCTGATATGGTGTGAGACAGACAATTCGAATGTTCTACAATGTTATAATGCACCTCAAATGTAGTACATTGTATCACGTTTGGACAAAAGATAATATTGCTGACAACACTGGTCATGCAGGCAGTGATCGGACAGCGGTACCCCTTTGATTTACACGCGTGCCGCTGTCCGATCACTTTTGCAATTTTTTCAACGCCTTGCCACGCCCAGACTTGTGAACGAAAACATTTTATACTTTGTATACACAAAATTCAGCATATTTGTAGTTCCGTGTCAAAAACTGAGCTCAATCCATCAAAGCAAACCATAGTTACAGCATCTCAAACTTGGCTATTTTGTATGAAAATCGGCGTTTGTCCGATCAATTATGCACCACAGTGTAGAAGACAAATAGTGTTATGTTATAGTACTTAAATTCAACGGCTGACAATATTTTTATCATATATTTTGAGAATGGAGCTTTAGCAGAAAAATCTGCATAATAAAAATAATTCTTGTTGTTTTTAGAATTTCCTATATCTTTTGACATGTTGTATTCTCAAATTGTGCATACAAAGCAAACAATTATTTGATCGCCGAATAAGGATAATTCGGCACCAACATTTCAAAAGGGCGTAACTGCTTTTGCAACCAATGCCTTCTCACAGAGCTGTGGATCGTATTTCATTCATCTCACGCAATCGAAAGAGGAAGATTTTATCATTCTATTTGTGCTAGTGGATTGCTCGAGAGGGATGGGATACGCTCCACAGCTTTGTGAGAAGGCATTGGTTGTAAATGCAGTTACGCCATTTTGAAATGTTGGTGCCGAATTGAGCCATTTTTGCTAGATAATTGAATCACGGATAATCGAGCTCCCGGATAATCGAGTCCGATCTGTATGTCAGATCCGGTATTAGATAGGCAAATCTGATGTGCGACAAATTATATTTTCGGAGGAATCCTTATACTAATTCCAGAAGGAATTCCTTAAGGATTTCCTGGAGGAATTACAGAAGTAATCTTTGAAGGAATTTCAAGAGGAATCTCCGAAGGAATTGCAGAAGGAGTCTCTGAAAGAATTCCAGGAAGAATCTCCGAAGTAATTCCAGAAAGAATCCCCGTAGGAGTTCCAGCAGGAATCCCCAAAGCAATTCCAGGAGGAATCCCCGGAAGATATGCTAGAGGAATCCCCGAAGTATTTCCAGGAGGATTCCTGAAGGAGCTCCAGTAGAAATCCCCGAAGAATTTCTAGGACGATTGCCCGAAGGACTTCCAGGAGGAATCTACAAAAGATTTCCAGCAAGAATTTCCGAAAGATTTCCAAACAAAGCTTGGAAGGATTTCCAGGGAAAATCCCCAAAGGATTTCTAAGAGGAATCCTGGAAGGATTTCCAGGAGAAATCCTCAAAGGATTTCCAGGAGCAATCCCCGATGGATTTACAGGAAAATCCTTCAAGGATTTCCAGGAAGAATCCCGGAAAGATTACCAGGAGGAATTCCAGTAAGGATTGCCGAAGGAATTTCAGGAGGGATTCCCGAAGGTATTTCAGGAGGAAGTCCCGAAAAAATTCCAGGAGGAATTCCAGAAGGAACACCAGGAGAAATTCTAGGAGCAATTCCAGAAGGAATTCTAGGAGGAATTCCAGAAGGAATACCCGAAGGAAATCCAGGAGAAATTTCCAGAGGAATTCTAGGAGGACTTCCAGGAGGAATTCCAGGAAGTGTAATTTTACATTTTTCCCTAGTTGGTCGTGAAAAGTTTCCCCGGTTAGGTAGGAGGTCGAACTTCTAGATCCCTGAAGGAACTACTGCACTGTGGGAATTTTCGAAGGAACTTTAGTAAAAATACCTGAAGGAACTTCTACACAGTAAAACCGCTCAGCACTAAAATGTGTAAGCCCTACTCATAAGTGCATAATTTCCAGACCACACAAAAATGTGTAGCAGTTACACATTCTCAAAAATAGCTCGTACTCTCGTCTAGATGCGAAATGTCGATATTTTTTTTGTTTTCCAAGGTCACTAGTAAACCTAGCTAGATTGCTGTACAAAAATTTTTGCGAATTTAACGATTTTGCGGACACAGGAGCTGATTTTGTGAATGTGCAAGGGTTACACATTTTTGGTGTAGTCTGGAAATTATGCACTTTTGTGCTGCGCGGCGTTAGCGTGTATAGAAATCCCTAAAGGGACATTCCGTAGGTATTCCAAGAGGAATCTCCGAAGGAATTTCAGAAGGAATCCTTGAAGGAATCTCTGCTTAAATTATTAAAGGAACTACTGGGGTAATCCCTGAAGGAATTCTAGAAAAAATCCTTGCAAAAATGCCAGGAGAGATCTCAGAAGGAACTCCTGTAGGAACCCTTGATGAGCCTTCTGGAGGCATCCCTGAATACTCCTGGAAGAATATCTGAAGGAACTCCTGGAGAGATCCCCGAAGGGATTCCTACATAGATTCCTAAAGAGACACTAGGAGAAATCCTTGATTGGAATTCTAGAGGAAGCACTGATCGGAATTCTTTGGAGAACCTTTTGCACGAATCCCTGAAGGAACTTCTGGAAGAACTTTAAGACTAATTTATGAAGAAACTACTGTTCGAAAGAATTCCTGAAGAAACTCTTAAAGAAATCTCTTCAGGACCTCCTATATCTTTTATAGGAATTTCTGGAGGCATCCCTGAATCCTCCTGATATAAGCTCTGAAGGCACTTCTGGAGCAACGCTTGATGGAACTCCTGTCGGAATAGCCGACAGTTCATCTGAAGCAATTCTTGATGAAAATACTAGAGAAACATCCTATAATCCTCATGAATGAATCTCTGAAGGAACTAGTGGTGTTATCTCTGAAACAACACCTGAAGGAACTCCTCTAAAGGAACTTCTGGAGAAATCTTCTACAGAACTCCTGGAAGAATCTCCGAAGAAACTCCTGTTGGTATTCCTGTAGAATTTTACTTGGGATATTTTTTGGTAAACTTGATATTGTGTTCATTGACAATAATGAACAGGTGCATCGTACAGCACTTCATTTCCAAAAAGTGCACCGCGAGCCACACGGTCTGAAAACCCCTGCATAAAAACACCGTATAGTTTCCAGGACGTGAGTAGGCAAATTGGGGGTAATATGAACACCTTAAGCGTTTGTGGTCGTTTCCAATAGAAATATGACAAAATCTTTATTTTTCACCCCGTAATATCGTAAATGGCAATATATTCAAAGAGTTCTGGAAGAAAATATTAATAAAAAATACAGCTTTCTTACATTATTTTCGATTACAAAACATGCAAAAAAACAGAGTCATAAAAAATAGTGTGGGTAAAATAAACATTCGATGGGGGTAAAATAAACATGTCTTCAAAAACAAGTTTAAATGTATAATTTTGATATATTCAAGTGTAGGCCAACAAATTTAATACAAACTTTATATGCTACACTTTTAAAACTTTTGATATATAATTTGGAATGTGCTGGAATAATTATTTGTAGAAAATGTACTAAAACAAGCGATTTTTCGGATAAAAATCTTATTTTATGAGCGCAAAATACTTTTTTTCTTAACTTTTTGCACTAGTTGTGTCAAAATATGTGCTATAGATTTCAATATACCGAGTTTGCATAAAATTTTATAAAAAATGGGTAAAGTTTGAACCAGCTGTTCATTTTACCCCCAAGTCGTTCTGGT
The DNA here is from genome assembly GCF_035046485.1 of Aedes albopictus. Lineage (NCBI taxonomy): Eukaryota > Metazoa > Arthropoda > Insecta > Diptera > Culicidae > Aedes > Aedes albopictus. Next base: position 342,823,448 of record NC_085138.1, read on the forward strand.
TTTAAAGTTGTTCTAAAAATTGTATTTAAAGCGTAACCTAACTTTTTTTCAACTGAATATTATCTTTTGGAAGTACATTATTGGAATATGGAATTGGAATTGACCTTAATTCAGATAAGCTCAATTTTACAACTGAGCATATTTTATGTGGGGTTTTTGATATTTTCGTCATAATCAAGTGGTTTATTCAATTTTTAAGTTCAAGATCAGCAGAAGTATAATGTTTTACGTTATCACACAGCATCCAATTGTTAAAACATGCAGAAATACGCTAATTATTGCTGTGAAACAACACCCTGTTCATTTTACCCCCCCCCCCCCCCTGTTCAATTTACCCACAATTCCCCTACTCTTATTTTTTATATTTAGAATAGTTATATTCTCAAACTTTCAATACAAGTGTGATTATTATACTTTATCCTAATAGATACGCATTACGTATCGACTACGAAATCCCACCCTTGAAAAAAAAATTCAAGGTTGTTTTGTTGTGAACACGTGTAGTTATGGGGGAAGGCCTCCTTTTGAATCTACGCATATTTCGACCCCATTTTCTACGCTGAAAAGAAAAAAGGGGAGAGCAATGGCGTCTTCTCTGACGGAGAACTATTACGCCCTTTATCCCCAACAATTTAATCCACAAATGAGCAATTGAGTAATCAAGGGGATATATTGAGTTTCCTTAAGCTCTGTCAGTAAACAAGATGCTGTTCAGCAAGACAATTTTGAAGGTGTCTGGGTTCGCTACTTATACGATCCAGCATCTTTTCGCAATGAGCATTTCTGTGACTTCCACGGGATAAAGAGGGTGTTTCTTGCTTGTTAAACGATAAACAAATGCGTGCCAACTAACGAAAAAAAGCATTCAGTTGATAACTGTGGAAGTGCTCATAGAATACTAAGCTGGAAATCAGGCTTTGTCCCAGGTGGTGCGTCCAAAGAATTTCCTTCGAGTATCTTCGCTAGAATTCGCAACTCATTCGTTGATGACTACGAAGCATCTTCTTTGTCATCTCTTTTTCTTCGAGACAGGGAAAAGCTAGCACGCTGTCTTTTATCTATAAGTAATCTGCAAGTACCATGTACATACCGTCGTAGGGTACCCCCGATGTTCATTAATAACAAATCAAACGCACCACAACCCAACCCAGTCGCATCCCAACAGCAACACCAGTCAGAGAAGAAGTTTGTCGAAACGGAACGAACGACAAACAGGAGAATGCTGCTGCAGAGAAGCCAGGCAGCCAGCCACTTGCTGCACAGTGAACGCAGTCCATGCAAAAGATGGTCAAAAGAACAAATGTCACAGAAACCTCTTGCAGATGATCTTTTTCTACCATTTCTGATGACTCTGGCAAAGAATGTTTATGCACGTTCGACATAATGTCATTGATTGTTGACAATTCCAAATCTAAAATCTTGGAAAATTACTTTTCGTTGTTTAGGAAAGCTGAGCAAAATATCGGGGGAACTTCATTGTTGAGACTTTTGACGAACCTCCGGCCACTGTGTGCCGTCGCCGTCGTTTATGCGTGGAGTGGACGGACATAAAATATATCTTCTCTACCCGGATGTCCCGCACACTTCGTGTGCTCCTCCCACTACTCCCACCCTAAACGCTTTCCATTTTTGTTTTAGTTCAATATCTGTTTGGGATGCGTGTTTTCCAAAGAGGAGTCTGGCGTTAACATGTGAGAGGGGTCTATGAATCTATTTGTATTCCTAGTAGTTTCGGGAAGGAATGTCCTGATGCTTCTTAACTTTGCTTATCCTAGAAAGACCAGCGTAGGCCTCAGACTCGATTTACATACATAGTATACACTAAACGACATCTTGAGATCTTCCCAAAAGATAAGCTAGGGTTGCTAATCGCCTACTACACTGACGGCAGTCAGTGGGTTGCTGGCAACATCCTCGTACTCTGTACCCTGCATCCCTCAAGGCATTCTCCGTCGTCTGTAGTCGTCGCATCCTCCGATGACGTTATAGGCAAAGCATGGAAGCAGAAAAACAGAAACACTGGCTCCATCACACACAACCGAACATCGTCGGTATCAACGAGGGTCTTATTTTAACATCCTGCAGAAACCAACACTTCGTCATTCGAAACGTTTACATCTCTAAAAGTGTGGGAGTCTACCATGTACCCCACCGAGACCGTCATTCTTCTACGTACCACCGCCGTAGACGTTTGTATTGGTGGTAGACTGATGAGATTTTCTCCCTGTTGCTAAAGTGCAACCTTTAGGTATGCTTCTCAATGCTGATGGTTGATGCTGCGTAAAACGAGCAAAACAGAAACTCTGCCTGACGTCGTCAATCGTCATCGTTGTCCTA
>NC_085138.1:342826284-342973871 GCF_035046485.1 Aedes albopictus
TGATTAGATTCCCCAAAGGTATCATTTCTCAAGGACCGCCATGATTCCTAAGTTCCCTTTAACCTCCCCAATATCGCCTAAAAATCCCAATGTCCCTTAAGAATCCCAATATCTCCTAAAAATCCCAATGTTCCTTAAAAATCCCCAATATCTCCTAAAATGTCCAACTTGTTGATTAGATTCCCCAAAGGTGTCATTTCTCAAGGACCGCCATGATTCCTAAGTTCCCTTTAACCTCCCCAATATCGCCTAAAAATCCCCAATGTCCCTTAAGAATCCCCAACTTCTCCTAAAATGTCCAACTTATTGATTAGATTTCCCAAAGGTATCATTTCCCAAGGACCGCCATGATTCCTAAGTTCCCTTTACCCTACCCAATATCTCGTAAAAATCCCCAATGTTCCTTAAAAATCCCCAATATCTCCTAAAATGGCCAACTTGTTGATTAGATTCCCCAAAGGTATCATTTCTCAAGGACCGCCATGATTCTTAAGTTCCCTTTACCCTTCACAATATCGCCTTAAAATCCCCAATGTCCCTTAAGAATCCCCAATTTCTCTTAAAATGTCCAATTTGTTGATTAGATTCTCCAAAGCTATCGTTTCCCAAGGACCCCCATGATTCCTAAGTTCCCTTTACCCTACCCAATATCTCGTAAAAATCCCCAATGTTCCTTAAAAATCCCCAATATCTCCTAAAATGGCCAACTTGTTGATTAGATTCCCCAAAGGTATCATTTCTCAAGGACCGCCATGATTCTTAAGTTCCCTTTACCCTTCACAATATCGCCTTAAAATCCCCAATGTCCCTTAAGAATCCCCAACTTCTCCTAAAATGTCCAACTTGTTGATTAGATTCCCCAAAGGTATCATTTCCCAAGGACCGCCATGATTCCTAAGTTCCCTTTTACCCTTCCCAATATCTCCTAAAAATCCCCAATGTTCCTTAAAAATCCCCAATATCTCCTAAAATGGCCAACTTGTTGATTAGATTCCCCAAAGGTATCGTTTCTCAAGGACCGCCATGATTCTTAAGTTCCCTTTACCCTTCACAATATCGCCTTAAAATCCCCAATGTCCCTTAAGAATCCCCAACTTCTCCTAAAATGTCCAACTTGTTGATTAGATTCCCCAAAGGTATCATTTCCCAAGGACCCCCATGATTCCTAAGTTCCCTTTACCCTACCCAATATCTCGTAAAAATCCCCAATGTTCCTTAAAAATCCCCAATATCTCCTAAAATGGCCAACTTGTTGATTAGATTCCCCAAAGGTATCATTTCCCAAGGACCCCCATGATTCCTAAGTTCCCTTTACCCTACCCAATATCTCCTAAAAATCCCCAATGTTCCTTAAAAATCCCCAATATCTCCTAAAATGTCCAACTTGTTGATTAGATTCCCCAAAGGTATCATTTCTCAAGGGCCGCCATGATTCCTAAGTTCCCTTTAACCTCCCCAATATCGCCTTAAAATCCCCAATGTCCCTTAAGAATCCCCAACTTCTCCTAAAATGTCCAACTTGTTGATTAGATTCCCCAAAGGTATCATTTCCCAAGGACCGCCATGATTCCTAAGTTCCCTTTACCCTACCCAATATCTCGTAAAAATCCCCAATGTTCCTTAAAAATCCCCAATATCTCCTAAAATGGCCAACTTGTTGATTAGATTCCCCAAAGGTATCATTTCTCAAGGACCGCCATGATTCTTAAGTTCCCTTTAACCTCCCCAATATCGCCTAAAAATCCCCAATGTCCCTTAAGAATCCCCAACTTCTCCTAAAATGTCCAACTTGTTGATTAGATTCCCCAAAGGTATCATTTCCCAAGGACCGCCATGATTCCTAAGTTCCCTTTACCCTACCCAATATCTCGTAAAAATCCCCAATGTTCCTTAAAAATCCCCAATATCTCCTAAAATGGCCAACTTGTTGATTAGATTCCCCAAAGGTATCATTTCTCAAGGACCGCCATGATTCTTAAGTTCCCTTTACCCTTCACAATATCGCCTTAAAATCCCCAATGTCCCTTAAGAATCCCCAACTTCTCCTAAAATGTCCAACTTGTTGATTAGATTCCCCAAAGGTATCATTTCCCAAGGACCGCCATGATTCCTAAGTTCCCTTTTACCCTTCCCAATATCTCCTAAAAATCCCCAATGTTCCTTAAAAATCCCCAATGTTCCTTAAAAATCCCCAATATCTCCTAAAATGTCCAACTTGTTGATTAGATTCCCCAAAGGTATCATTTCTCAAGGGCCGCCATGATTCCTAAGTTCCCTTTAACCTCCCCAATATCGCCTAAAAATCCCCAATGTCCCTTAAGAATCCCCAACTTCTCCTAAAATGTCCAACTTATTGATTAGATTTCCCAAAGGTATCATTTCCCAAGGACCGCCATGATTCCTAAGTTCCCTTTACCCTACCCAATATCTCGTAAAAATCCCCAATGTTCCTTAAAAATCCCCAATATCTCCTAAAATGGCCAACTTGTTGATTAGATTCCCCAAAGGTATCATTTCTCAAGGACCGCCATGATTCTTAAGTTCCCTTTACCCTTCACAATATCGCCTTAAAATCCCCAATGTCCCTTAAGAATCCCCAACTTCTCCTAAAATGTCCAACTTGTTGATTAGATTCCCCAAAGGTATCATTTCCCAAGGACCCCCATGATTCCTAAGTTCCCTTTACCCTACCCAATATCTCGTAAAAATCCCCAATGTTCCTTAAAAATCCCCAATATCTCCTAAAATGGCCAACTTGTTGATTAGATTCCCCAAAGGTATCATTTCCCAAGGACCCCCATGATTCCTAAGTTCCCTTTACCCTACCCAATATCTCCTAAAAATCCCCAATGTTCCTTAAAAATCCCCAATATCTCCTAAAATGTCCAACTTGTTGATTAGATTCCCCAAAGGTATCATTTCTCAAGGGCCGCCATGATTCCTAAGTTCCCTTTAACCTCCCCAATATCGCCTTAAAATCCCCAATGTCCCTTAAGAATCCCCAACTTCTCCTAAAATGTCCAACTTGTTGATTAGATTCCCCAAAGGTATCATTTCCCAAGGACCCCCATGATTCCTAAGTTCCCTTTACCCTACCCAATATCTCGTAAAAATCCCCAATGTTCCTTAAAAATCCCCAATATCTCCTAAAATGGCCAACTTGTTGATTAGATTCCCCAAAGGTATCATTTCTCAAGGGCCGCCATGATTCCTAAGTTCCCTTTAACCTCCCCAATATCGCCTTAAAATCCCCAATGTCCCTTAAGAATCCCCAACTTCTCCTAAAATGTCCAACTTGTTGATTAGATTCCCCAAAGGTATCATTTCCCAAGGACCCCCATGATTCCTAAGTTCCCTTTACCCTACCCAATATCTCGTAAAAATCCCCAATGTTCCTTAAAAATCCCCAATATCTCCTAAAATGGCCAACTTGTTGATTAGATTCCCCAAAGGTATCATTTCTCAAGGGCCGCCATGATTCCTAAGTTCCCTTTAACCTCCCCAATATCGCCTTAAAATCCCCAATGTCCCTTAAGAATCCCCAACTTCTCCTAAAATGTCCAACTTGTTGATTAGATTCCCCAAAGGTATCATTTCCCAAGGACCCCCATGATTCCTAAGTTCCCTTTACCCTACCCAATATCTCCTAAAAATCCCCAATGTTCCTTAAAAATCCCCAATATCTCCTAAAATGTCCAACTTGTTGATTAGATTCCCCAAAGGTATCATTTCTCAAGGACCGCCATGATTCTTAAGTTCCCTTTACCCTTCACAATATCGCCTTAAAATCCCCAATGTCCCTTAAGAATCCCCAACTTCTCCTAAAATGTCCAACTTGTTGATTAGATTCCCCAAAGGTGTCATTTCTCAAGGACCGCCATGATTCCTAAGTTCCCTTTAACCTCCTCAATATCGCCTAAAAATCCCCAATGTCCCTTAAGAATCCCCAATTTCTCTTAAAATGTCCAATTTGTTGATTAGATTCTCCAAAGCTATCGTTTCCCAAGGACCCCCATGATTCCTAAGTTCCCTTTACCCTACCCAATATCTCGTAAAAATCCCCAATGTTCCTTAAAAATCCCCAATATCTCCTAAAATGGCAAACTTGTTGATTAGATTCCCCAAAGGTATCATTTCTCAAGGACCGCCATGATTCTTAAGTTCCCTTTACCCTTCACAATATCGCCTTAAAATCCCCAATGTCCCTTAAGAATCCCCAACTTCTCCTAAAATGTCCAACTTGTTGATTAGATTCCCCAAAGGTATCATTTCCCAAGGACCGCCATGATTCCTAAGTTCCCTTTACCCTACCCAATATCTCGTAAAAATCCCCAATGTTCCTTAAAAATCCCCAATATCTCCTAAAATGTCCAACTTGTTGATTAGATTCCCCAAAGGTATCATTTCTCAAGGACCGCCATGATTCCTAAGTTCCCTTTTACCCTTCCCATTACTCCCAAAAATCCCCAGTGTTCCTTAAAAATACCCAATGTTCCTTAAAAATGCCCAATATCTCCTAAAAATCCCCAATGTTCCTTAAAAATCCCCAATATCTCCTAAAATGTCCAACTTGTTGATTAGATTCCCCAAAGGTGTCATTTCTCAAGGACCGCCATGATTCCTAAGTTCCCTTTAACCTCCTCAATATCGCCTAAAAATCCCCAATGTCCCTTAAGAATCCCCAATTTATCTTAAAATGTCCAATTTGTTGATTAGATTCTCCAAAGCTATCGTTTCCCAAGGACCGCCATGATTCCTAAGTTCCCTTTACCCTACCCAATATCTCGTAAAAATCCCCAATGTTCCTTAAAAATCCCCAATATCTCCTAAAATGGCCAACTTGTTGATTAGATTCCCCAAAGGTATCATTTCTCAAGGACCGCCATGATTCTTAAGTTCCCTTTACCCTTCACAATATCGCCTTAAAATCCCCAATGTCCCTTAAGAATCCCCAACTTCTCCTAAAATGTCCAACTTGTTGATTAGATTCCCCAAAGGTGTCATTTCTCAAGGACCGCCATGATTCCTAAGTTCCCTTTAACCTCCTCAATATCGCCTAAAAATCCCCAATGTCCCTTAAGAATCCCCAATTTCTCTTAAAATGTCCAATTTGTTGATTAGATTCTCCAAAGCTATCGTTTCCCAAGGACCCCCATGATTCCTAAGTTCCCTTTACCCTACCCAATATCTCGTAAAAATCCCCAATGTTCCTTAAAAATCCCCAATATCTCCTAAAATGGCAAACTTGTTGATTAGATTCCCCAAAGGTATCATTTCTCAAGGACCGCCATGATTCTTAAGTTCCCTTTACCCTTCACAATATCGCCTTAAAATCCCCAATGTCCCTTAAGAATCCCCAACTTCTCCTAAAATGTCCAACTTGTTGATTAGATTCCCCAAAGGTATCATTTCCCAAGGACCGCCATGATTCCTAAGTTCCCTTTACCCTACCCAATATCTCGTAAAAATCCCCAATGTTCCTTAAAAATCCCCAATATCTCCTAAAATGGCCAACTTGTTGATTAGATTCCCCAAAGGTATCATTTCTCAAGGACCGCCATGATTCTTAAGTTCCCTTTATCCTTCACAATATCGCCTTAAAATCCCCAATGTCCCTTAAGAATCCCCAACTTCTCCTAAAATGTCCAACTTGTTGATTAGATTCCCCAAAGGTATCATTTCCCAAGGACCGCCATGATTCCTAAGTTCCCTTTTACCCTTCGCAATATCTCCTAAAAATCCCCAATGTTCCTTAAAAATCCCCAATATCTCCTAAAATGTCCAACTTGTTGATTAGATTCCCCAAAGGTATCATTTCTCAAGGGCCGCCATGATTCCTAAGTTCCCTTTAACCTCCCCAATATCGCCTAAAAATCCCCAATGTCCCTTAAGAATCCCCAACTTCTCCTAAAATGTCCAACTTATTGATTAGATTTCCCAAAGGTATCATTTCCCAAGGACCGCCATGATTCCTAAGTTCCCTTTACCCTACCCAATATCTCGTAAAAATCCCCAATGTTCCTTAAAAATCCCCAATATCTCCTAAAATGGCCAACTTGTTGATTAGATTCCCCAAAGGTATCATTTCTCAAGGACCGCCATGATTCCTAAGTTCCCTTTAACCTCCCCAATATCGCCTAAAAATCCCCAATGTCCCTTAAGAATCCCCAATATCTCCTAAAAATCCCCAATGTTCCTTAAAAATCCCCAATATCTCCTAAAATGTCCAACTTGTTGATTAGATTCCCCAAAGGTGTCATTTCTCAAGGACCGCCATGATTCCTAAGTTCCCTTTAACCTCCCCAATATCGCCTAAAAATCCCCAATGTCCCTTAAGAATCCCCAACTTCTCCTAAAATGTCCAACTTATTGATTAGATTTCCCAAAGGTATCATTTCCCAAGGACCGCCATGATTCCTAAGTTCCCTTTACCCTACCCAATATCTCGTAAAAATCCCCAATGTTCCTTAAAAATCCCCAATATCTCCTAAAATGGCCAACTTGTTGATTAGATTCCCCAAAGGTATCATTTCTCAAGGACCGCCATGATTCTTAAGTTCCCTTTACCCTTCACAATATCGCCTTAAAATCCCCAATGTCCCTTAAGAATCCCCAATTTCTCTTAAAATGTCCAATTTGTTGATTAGATTCTCCAAAGCTATCGTTTCCCAAGGACCCCCATGATTCCTAAGTTCCCTTTACCCTACCCAATATCTCGTAAAAATCCCCAATGTTCCTTAAAAATCCCCAATATCTCCTAAAATGGCCAACTTGTTGATTAGATTCCCCAAAGGTATCATTTGTCAAGGACCGCCATGATTCTTAAGTTCCCTTTACCCTTCACAATATCGCCTTAAAATCCCCAATGTCCCTTAAGAATCCCCAACTTCTCCTAAAATGTCCAACTTGTTGATTAGATTCCCCAAAGGTATCATTTCCCAAGGACCGCCATGATTCCTAAGTTCCCTTTTACCCTTCCCAATATCTCCTAAAAATCCCCAATGTTCCTTAAAAATCCCCAATATCTCCTAAAATGGCCAACTTGTTGATTAGATTCCCCAAAGGTATCGTTTCTCAAGGACCGCCATGATTCTTAAGTTCCCTTTACCCTTCACAATATCGCCTTAAAATCCCCAATGTCCCTTAAGAATCCCCAACTTCTCCTAAAATGTCCAACTTGTTGATTAGATTCCCCAAAGGTATCATTTCCCAAGGACCCCCATGATTCCTAAGTTCCCTTTACCCTACCCAATATCTCGTAAAAATCCCCAATGTTCCTTAAAAATCCCCAATATCTCCTAAAATGGCCAACTTGTTGATTAGATTCCCCAAAGGTATCATTTCCCAAGGACCCCCATGATTCCTAAGTTCCCTTTACCCTACCCAATATCTCCTAAAAATCCCCAATGTTCCTTAAAAATCCCCAATATCTCCTAAAATGTCCAACTTGTTGATTAGATTCCCCAAAGGTATCATTTCTCAAGGGCCGCCATGATTCCTAAGTTCCCTTTAACCTCCCCAATATCGCCTTAAAATCCCCAATGTCCCTTAAGAATCCCCAACTTCTCCTAAAATGTCCAACTTGTTGATTAGATTCCCCAAAGGTATCATTTCCCAAGGACCGCCATGATTCCTAAGTTCCCTTTACCCTACCCAATATCTCGTAAAAATCCCCAATGTTCCTTAAAAATCCCCAATATCTCCTAAAATGGCCAACTTGTTGATTAGATTCCCCAAAGGTATCATTTCTCAAGGACCGCCATGATTCTTAAGTTCCCTTTAACCTCCCCAATATCGCCTAAAAATCCCCAATGTCCCTTAAGAATCCCCAACTTCTCCTAAAATGTCCAACTTGTTGATTAGATTCCCCAAAGGTATCATTTCCCAAGGACCGCCATGATTCCTAAGTTCCCTTTACCCTACCCAATATCTCGTAAAAATCCCCAATGTTCCTTAAAAATCCCCAATATCTCCTAAAATGGCCAACTTGTTGATTAGATTCCCCAAAGGTATCATTTCTCAAGGACCGCCATGATTCTTAAGTTCCCTTTACCCTTCACAATATCGCCTTAAAATCCCCAATGTCCCTTAAGAATCCCCAACTTCTCCTAAAATGTCCAACTTGTTGATTAGATTCCCCAAAGGTATCATTTCCCAAGGACCGCCATGATTCCTAAGTTCCCTTTTACCCTTCCCAATATCTCCTAAAAATCCCCAATGTTCCTTAAAAATCCCCAATGTTCCTTAAAAATCCCCAATATCTCCTAAAATGTCCAACTTGTTGATTAGATTCCCCAAAGGTATCATTTCTCAAGGGCCGCCATGATTCCTAAGTTCCCTTTAACCTCCCCAATATCGCCTAAAAATCCCCAATGTCCCTTAAGAATCCCCAACTTCTCCTAAAATGTCCAACTTATTGATTAGATTTCCCAAAGGTATCATTTCCCAAGGACCGCCATGATTCCTAAGTTCCCTTTACCCTACCCAATATCTCGTAAAAATCCCCAATGTTCCTTAAAAATCCCCAATATCTCCTAAAATGGCCAACTTGTTGATTAGATTCCCCAAAGGTATCATTTCTCAAGGACCGCCATGATTCTTAAGTTCCCTTTACCCTTCACAATATCGCCTTAAAATCCCCAATGTCCCTTAAGAATCCCCAACTTCTCCTAAAATGTCCAACTTGTTGATTAGATTCCCCAAAGGTATCATTTCCCAAGGACCCCCATGATTCCTAAGTTCCCTTTACCCTACCCAATATCTCGTAAAAATCCCCAATGTTCCTTAAAAATCCCCAATATCTCCTAAAATGGCCAACTTGTTGATTAGATTCCCCAAAGGTATCATTTCCCAAGGACCCCCATGATTCCTAAGTTCCCTTTACCCTACCCAATATCTCCTAAAAATCCCCAATGTTCCTTAAAAATCCCCAATATCTCCTAAAATGTCCAACTTGTTGATTAGATTCCCCAAAGGTATCATTTCTCAAGGGCCGCCATGATTCCTAAGTTCCCTTTAACCTCCCCAATATCGCCTTAAAATCCCCAATGTCCCTTAAGAATCCCCAACTTCTCCTAAAATGTCCAACTTGTTGATTAGATTCCCCAAAGGTATCATTTCCCAAGGACCCCCATGATTCCTAAGTTCCCTTTACCCTACCCAATATCTCGTAAAAATCCCCAATGTTCCTTAAAAATCCCCAATATCTCCTAAAATGGCCAACTTGTTGATTAGATTCCCCAAAGGTATCATTTCTCAAGGGCCGCCATGATTCCTAAGTTCCCTTTAACCTCCCCAATATCGCCTTAAAATCCCCAATGTCCCTTAAGAATCCCCAACTTCTCCTAAAATGTCCAACTTGTTGATTAGATTCCCCAAAGGTATCATTTCCCAAGGACCCCCATGATTCCTAAGTTCCCTTTACCCTACCCAATATCTCGTAAAAATCCCCAATGTTCCTTAAAAATCCCCAATATCTCCTAAAATGTCCAACTTGTTGATTAGATTCCCCAAAGGTATCATTTCCCAAGGACCCCCATGATTCCTAAGTTCCCTTTACCCTACCCAATATCTCCTAAAAATCCCCAATGTTCCTTAAAAATCCCCAATATCTCCTAAAATGTCCAACTTGTTGATTAGATTCCCAAAAGGTATCATTTCTCAAGGGCCGCCATGATTCCTAAGTTCCCTTTAACCTCCCCAATATCGCCTTAAAATCCCCAATGTCCCTTAAGAATCCCCAACTTCTCCTAAAATGTCCAACTTGTTGATTAGATTCCCCAAAGGTATCATTTCCCAAGGACCGCCATGATTCCTAAGTTCCCTTTACCCTACCCAATATCTCGTAAAAATCCCCAATGTTCCTTAAAAATCCCCAATATCTCCTAAAATGGCCAACTTGTTGATTAGATTCCCCAAAGGTATCATTTCTCAAGGACCGCCATGATTCTTAAGTTCCCTTTAACCTCCCCAATATCGCCTAAAAATCCCCAATGTCCCTTAAGAATCCCCAACTTCTCCTAAAATGTCCAACTTGTTGATTAGATTCCCCAAAGGTATCATTTCCCAAGGACCGCCATGATTCCTAAGTTCCCTTTACCCTACCCAATATCTCGTAAAAATCCCCAATGTTCCTTAAAAATCCCCAATATCTCCTAAAATGGCCAACTTGTTGATTAGATTCCCCAAAGGTATCATTTCTCAAGGACCGCCATTATTCTTAAGTTCCCTTTACCCTTCACAATATCGCCTTAAAATCCCCAATGTCCCTTAAGAATCCCCAACTTCTCCTAAAATGTCCAACTTGTTGATTAGATTCCCCAAAGGTATCATTTCCCAAGGACCGCCATGATTCCTAAGTTCCCTTTTACCCTTCCCAATATCTCCTAAAAATCCCCAATGTTCCTTAAAAATCCCCAATATCTCCTAAAATGTCCAACTTGTTGATTAGATTCCCCAAAGGTATCATTTCTCAAGGGCCGCCATGATTCCTAAGTTCCCTTTAACCTCCCCAATATCGCCTAAAAATCCCCAATGTCCCTTAAGAATCCCCAACTTCTCCTAAAATGTCCAACTTATTGATTAGATTTCCCAAAGGTATCATTTCCCAAGGACCGCCATGATTCCTAAGTTCCCTTTACCCTACCCAATATCTCGTAAAAATCCCCAATGTTCCTTAAAAATCCCCAATATCTCCTAAAATGGCCAACTTGTTGATTAGATTCCCCAAAGGTATCATTTCTCAAGGACCGCCATGATTCTTAAGTTCCCTTTACCCTTCACAATATCGCCTTAAAATCCCCAATGTCCCTTAAGAATCCCCAACTTCTCCTAAAATGTCCAACTTGTTGATTAGATTCCCCAAAAGTATCATTTCCCAAGGATCCCCCATGATTGGTTCCAAAGGAATTTATTGCTGTATGTTTTACAACTGAGCTGAGAAACAGACTTTGTCCCAGTGGGAATGTTATGCAAGAAATAAGAAGAATCATTATCCTTGCACATCATACAAAAAATAAAATAAAATGCATCAAATAAGTGCATGCTCTAAATTGCCGCACGCACAGACCCCCCCCCCCCCCCCCCCCCCATCTGAACAGCACCGCACGGTGTGTTGAAACAGGATTATTATCGCACTTTCATGAACCTAAAATATTTTTTCGTTATAAGTTAGCCTTAGCTGCATATATTAAGATTCTGGAGGTTAAAAAATCTTTCATCGGGGAAAATGAAAATAAATTCGATTTTAGTAGTTTACCACTTTTCTCATATAATATGGTATTACGCAAATCTGATGAACCTAAACTCCGCTAGAAAAAGTCCCCTTTCTAATAATACATTTGAAACCATTTAGAGAGAAACGAATGCAAAAGTCTTTCTAACGACTTCAAATTTGTTTGGCGTTCGTTTTATGGGTCCAGCCCACTACAGTCTGCCGAAAATCATAAATCATAAAAGTCTACATTCCTTCCATTTGTCTGGCACATAGATATTTGTAATGGAGGTAAATAAATACTTCCCATTAGTGCGACTATACTGAGCGTGCGTGACTTATTTGTAAAAGTTCTGCCTCTGATCTGTTGAGGAATTTTGTCCAGACAAATTCTTAAAATTTTCAAAGACGTATCTTCTTGTTACTTATAAAATGATACCTTTAGGGTTAAATGGGCTGTTGAGTCTCAAATAACAGAAAGTTGACACAAAATACACAAGATTGGCGTTGTGATATTATGTTAATGCATTTAAAAATGATTATTTAACATTTGGTTTAAAATAAGGTACACCTGGGCAAGTTGAAACGGGTGGGGTAAGATGAAACAGCGGGTTAACGTAATATTTTCTAATCATGATAAGCACTTTGAATGTCAAAACATTTTTATAATCAAATAATCATTTGGTCAAGGATAATTACACAAATTGTATTGAAATCCTTTTCAAAACATCACAAGTTTTTATTAAGTAGGGTCTTGTTCCATTTGGGCAGGTGTACCTATTTTGGGCACTTGCCGCTATAACTAAATCAATTTCAATCCGATTGCTTTGAATTTTTGTATACGATTAGATACTGTACGTATCTCATCGTGTACCAAAAATTACGTTATTAAGTATAGCAGCAAGTGCCCAAAATAGGTACACCTGCCCAAATGGTACAAGACCCTATTCACATTACCGAATGCAACGCATGCTTAATATATGTCAATGTGAATGACATCTTATAGTATAAGCCTAACATATATTGGAAACATATCAATTTGCAAGTAATCTGATGAATTTCAATAATAGTAGTCTCGTGCAGTGGTTTTTCTATGTTCGTCTGAATTATCTGTAGTTTTATTTTATCAAGACTGCATAAAATAAAAATTATATTTCCCAAGTATAATTCCTTCTTTTTTGCAAAATGAGTTTGACAACAGATTCAGTATGGGGAGAAATTTCACTTGTCCTTGCAGAGCGTGATAAAAACGAAATAAAAAGGAATAGTGATTAAAACGACTACATAGTCATAAAACTGAAAAACCACAGCACTGTACTTACAAAGTGTAAACTATCCATTAGAGTTGAATTAAAAAGTCACCCGTACACTCAAAAAACAAAGGATTGAAGCGCTCTGTTTGTTTTGTTTCTTATTTATGTAGTTTTTGATAGAAATGAGCACCCATGAAAAAAAAAAAAGAACGGAATCAATCGGTGCCGTAATCGCTTGTTTTCGAATAGGATGAATATGGGAGCGTGAGATTAATGATGGAACACATACCCTAGATGACATTTCCAGAACATTGATGTCTTTTTAATCTTGTTCTACATTTTCAATTTTTTATATCTGACAGATACGTATTTCGACCTCAACTGTTTGGTCATCTTCAGTGTCTCGTACTTAATCAGATATTCTTTTACGTACATGTATTCCGCTAACATGCCCACTAAAACTGTTTCAATCAAGCATTGATTGATTTCACAATAAAAAATGATAACATATGCTTACCTTAAAGTACGTGTATCAAGGGCGTGTGCCGGAAGAGTCATTAAAAGCTTTTCTCTAAGGGCTGATTTCTTCACCTCGGATTAACCGGTAAACCAGGCTTACCCATATAGTTAAACCTGGTTTAACGCTTAAGCCAGGGTGAGAAATCGGCCCTATGTGTCCAACATGCGAACAAAAGTATTCATAGGATGAATTTTCACTTGTTAGTAAAACACCGAGCCCTGCAAAATCAGAGCACAATATACATAAAAGTTCTTATTATTCGAAGAGTTATCAGTATTATTGCTTAACTAGCTCAAAACAACTTAATTTACAGTTAACATGAATGTTAAAAAATACGCGTGATTAATTCACCATATTTGTTTAATGATTTCGCAATCGAAGCATCCTTCGTGGCCGTGTGATCGTCGTTTAGGTGTATCGTTACATGGTTTAGCATGCAAAGTATGTTCAACTAATACCCGCTATTTCAGGCAAATTAGCATATGAAGAGTATATGCTGCAAATGGTACGAATCACAGGTGAATGGTGCTTCCTCAAATGTATGAGTCGCACTAATGGGAAGTATTTGTTTACCCCCATTACAAATATCCGTGAGCCAAACAAATGGAAGGAATGTAGACTTTTATGATTTATGACTTTCGGCAGACTGTAGTGGGCTGGACGCATAAAACGAACGCCAAACAAATTTAGTCGTTAGAAAGACTTTTGCATTCGTTTCTCTCTAAATGGTTTCAAATGTATTATTAGAAAGGGGACTTTTTCTAGCGGAGTTTAGGTTCATCAGATTTGCGTAATACCATATTATATGAGAAAAGTGGTAAACTACTAAAATCGAATTTATTTTCATTTTCCCCGATGAAAGATTTTCTAACCTCCAGAATCTTAATATATGCAGCTAAGGCTAACTTATAACGAAAAAATATTTTAGGTTCATGAAAGTGCGATAATAATCCTGTTTCAACACACCGTGCACCGCAGCAGAGCTACGAGTGCGAAGGATTTAAATGGTTGCTCTTGTAAATACACTTTCGTCGGCGCTTTCCTTTCGCTCCGTCGAAAAACAAGTTAACTGCACGTCGCACTTAGTATGCGCAAATCCAAACTCCGCCTCGAATGATTCCACAGGCGGAGATGTGACGCGACAAAGAGCGAGCTCGTTTTCTGTATGCGATGACATCACCAGCAGCCAAGCCAGCAGCAGTAGTCGTCCTCATGCCGTGGAGCAACAGCACACGAACGCACGACGGATAGGGTGATGACCATTGTTTTGGCATGAAGTTAATGCAATTTGGAACGTTATTTTCAAAAACATTTTCTGGCTTAACTACAAAAGATAGAGTTTTGGTGTCAAAGAAACATTTTTAGGGAACAAGTTCGTGCATGTTTTGTAGAAGAACTTTTTTAACAAAAGCTTTATTTTCATATTTAAATCATCAAAAATGCCCAAAAAAGAGTCGATTTTTTCAACCAATTTTGCATTATTTTTCAATTTAAGGCCTTTTAAACTATTTTTACAAAGTTTACGTCCAAGAGACTAAGAAAGTAGAAGTAATTAGCTTTCAATTCGTGCGCTGAGAAAGTTTGTACGATTGATAGTTTAGTAGATATAGGACTTCAAAGATAACCAAAAATTAAAAACTTAAAATGTGATTAACTCACTTAGCAGTGATTTCCGACCCTATGTTCCATGGGAACTTTTTCATCCCTCATCAAGACCTATCAGCCCTGAAAATATCCAAAACCCGGAACCAAACACCCTGTATAAGAATTCCACCGGGAATTCCTCAAGAACTTCTTCCAGTAATTTCTTCAGGAAATCTTCCAGAAATACTTCTAGGTGACATCCTCCAGAAGTTCTCCGGGAAATCCTCTAGGAAATCCTCCAGTAATTCCTCCGGAAATTTCCCCAGGAGTTCATCTAGGACTCCTAACAGGACCTCCTTCAGGAGTTCCTGCGGCAATTTCTGCAGGCATTCTTCTGGGTTTCTTTTCCAGGAATTCCTCCGGACTTTTTTTTTCCAAGAAACCCTCGAGAATTTTTCCCGGAATTCCTGAAGGACTTCCTATACGAATACCTCCGGGAATTTATCCTGTAATTCCTCCGGCAATTGCTCCAGGAATTTCTCCGAGAATGTATCCGGGAATTTCTCCAGGAAATCCTCCAGGAATGGTTTTGGGATTTTTTTCTTGAAATTTTCCAGAAAATCCTTCGGGAATTCTTTAAGGAATTCCTCCGGGGACTCTTCTGAAATTCCACCGGGAATTTTTAAGGGAAATCTTCGGGATTTTCTAAGAAAATCCTCTGGGAATTTCACCAAGTATTCCGCTGAGATTTCTCTAGAATTTCCTCAGGAAATTTCTCTAGGGATTCCTCCGGTAATTTCTCCAGCAATTCCTCTGAAAAATTCTTCAGGGGATCCTCTTTCCTGGGGATTCCCCGAAGGAAAATTCTGGATGAATCTCTGGAGGAATCTCCTGAGGGAATTCCTGGAGGAATCCCCGGGATAATTACTGGAGAAATACCTGAAAGAATTCCTGGAAATAATCTGGAGAAATTGCTGAAGGAATCAGTGGAGGAATTCCCAGAGAAATGTCCTTGAAGGAGTCGTAAAGAAATTCCTAGTGAAATTCCAGGAAAAATTTTGAAAGGATTTCCTGAAGAAATTCCTAGTGGAATTTCTGTAGAAATTCCAGGGAGAATTTCCAGAGACATTCCCGACGGAATTCCCGGAGAAATTCCCGGCGAAATTCCTGGAGAAAACAAAGTAGGAAGTCCTAGAGAAATTCCCAGAGGAATTCCTGGAGAAATTCCCAGAGAAAATGCTGGAGAAATTCTCAGATGATTTTCTGAAAAAAAAATCACGGAAGACTTCCTGAAGGAAGACTTCCTAGAAAAAATCTGAGTGGATTTTTTTTAAGCCGGAAGTTTTCCTGAAGAAATTCCCGGAGGAATTTCTGGGGGAATTCCCGGAGGAATTCCTGGAAAAATTTCTGGAGGTTTTTCTGACAATTTCTTGAAGAAATTTCCGAAGCAATTCCTGGCGGATTTTCTGAAGAAATTCCCGAAGGAATTCCCGGAGACATTCCCGGAGATATTCCTGGAGGAACTCCTAGAAAAATTCTCGGAGAAATCCATCCTGGGGAAATTCTTGAAAGAATTCCTGATCAAAATCCCGGAGCAATTTATGTAGTAATTCCCGAAAGAACACATGGAGATATTCCTGGGAAAATTCTCTGAGAAAATCCGGAGGAATTCCAGGTGAACTCCTGGAAAAATTCCCGGAAGAGTTCCAGTAGAAATTCCCGGAGACATTCCCGGAAGAGAAAACGGAGTAATATTGTGGTGTGACAAAATTTGTCTGCAGGGGGTCAAAGACGATGTAGCGAATAACCTAGCGCATAAATCACGCATCAAAGACAGTTTTTAGCTTGCTGAAGAACTTTGTTGAAGACGGCATCATTCTATCTTATCAGGATTCTGAGATATAGATGTTTGAAGATTTTTTACCCTGGCGCCACCTAGCGGATAAGTTCCCAACTTTACTATCAGATAGTTCTGAGCTTGCTGAAGAATTTTGCCGGAGACAGCATCATTCTATCTTATCAGGTTTCTGAGATATGAGGATTTGAACTATAGACACTATAGATTCCATAGACTCGCGGAGACATGGTTGAGCAATTTAATTTTAGTGTGTTTTACCGTCAAATTAGAGTGTATCGAGCGAATATGACGTCACGCAATCCATTGTCACTATTGAAATCGTGACGTCATGCTCGTTTGGCTACACGACCTGACAGTTCGTTTGGCTACAGTTGTCTTCGTCTCCGCGAGTCTATGGAATCTATAGTGTCTATAATTTGAACATTTTTGACACTGGCGCCACCTAGCAGCCGAATCGCGAACCAAAGCCGCCGTTGCCAGATAGTTCTTAGCCTCCTGAACAACTTTGCTGAAAACGGCATGCTTGTACCTCATTAGGGTATCGAGATATACGTGTTTGAGTTTTTCAGACACAATGCGCCACCTAGCGGATAAATCCCAAACCAAAGACTTTACTATCAGATAGTTCTGAGCTTGCTGAAGAATTTTGCCGAAGACAGCATCATTCTATCTTATCAGGTTTCTGAGATATGAGGATTTGAACATTTTTGACACTGGCGCCGCCTAGCGGCCGAATCGCGAACCAAAGTCGCCGTTGCCAGATAGTTCTTAACCTGCTGAACAAATTTGCCGAAGACACCATACTTCTATCTCATCGGGATCTTGAGATATACGTTGCGCAAAGTATGTTGGCTGGATGAAGGTTAATAAGGGAACCAATACCCTATTTACAATGCATTGGGAATATCTACGAATTCGTCAAAAGCATGTTCTTCAATAATAACGATCAGAAGTAAAATTAAAAGTATGCGATTAGAAAACTAGCCCTTCCATAAGTTCACAAATTAGCACTATTTGGCACAAAGAATTCAAGGGCCTACATAGCCACAGCATGACCATGCTGGAATTGACGAGTTCGATTCTCAGTTGGTCCAGGAACTTTTCGTAAAAGAAATTTTCTTGGGCAAAGAGCATCTTCGTGCCTGCCACACGATATACACATGCAAAATGGTCATTGGGAGAGGATGCTCTAAATTAATAACTGTGGAAGTACTCACAAAACACTAATTTGATAAGCAGGCTTTGTACGTTACGCCAAGAAGAAGAATACAATGGATTCAAATCAGTGTATTGTTCTGCTGAAAGTGTAGAATTAGCAAGTAAGTAAAACTACACATAGTCTAGTCTAGTCTAGTTAACACATACTTAGCCATTCATTGAAAGAATCCTAGAAAATGATAGAATCGACTACTTCTATCATTTTTCTTGTCCTTATTAATGCTTGCTGCTCATCAGAGATGTATTACAAGCATTGAATCGGCCAGACCTACTGTGTAGCGTTGTTGATTTTTATACAATAAAGTCTTAGAACGGGGACATCTCTTAACAACCGCTCCGTTTTATAGGGCACTGCTTTGTTTTGATTTTGTATGGGATTTTGACGTTTCTTGGCCTTGTTGTTTACAAAATGTCTGTAAGAGTGAAAGAGGAGGAGAGCATTTCATTAAGTATTTTTTTTGCTAAAATCCCTGCCCGGAAACATTTTGAAGTCACGTTGCACAGTGGGAAAATAAGGTACAAAACCGACAAAGAATTCTGTAACTTTTGAAAACCACGAATGCGGTTTACAAAGTTATACTTTTTCAATGCAAAAATGTGCGGGGAATCCAATAAAACCGGTTTCATAGGCCGCACGGATCGTTAACATGCTCATTTTACCCCAATTCCCCAATTTTTTAACCGTTTATATAGAAATTCATGTATTTTCAGAAGCGGAAATGATCTTGAAGTATGAAAACTCGACCGATCCTGCTCATACATATTGCGGATATGAATAAAAATGTTAAACTTGACCGCATGAATGATTGTCATGCCCGTTTTACCATATTCCCCCAGATTATCGCATTTCTGGTAAGATATGCCATTTATCTAGGGAGAAAATCAGTAAAAATCCATCAAAATGAGGTTTTACCTGGTAAATACATTTGAGCCATCGAAATCGAACGAACTGGTTTTTTGGTCATTTTGCCTTGATGCCCCAAAAATATCATTTTTTGAACTGAAGAGTTCTGCAACTTTTGAAAACCATGAATGCGGTTTACGAAGCCATACTTTTCTGATGTAAAAATGTGCGGGAATCGAATAAATCTGGTTTCATAGGCTGCACGGATCGTCAACATTCTCAATTTACCCCAATTCCTCAATTTTTAGCCTTTTTTGATAGAGATTCATATATTTTAAGAAGCGGAAGTGATCTTGAAGTATACAAACTCGACCAATCAAGCTCATATATATATTGCCGATATAAATGAAAATGTTAAACTTGACCGCATGAATGATTATCATGCCCGTTTTACCATATTCCCCCAGATTATCGCATTTCTGGTAAGATATGCTATTTATCTAGCGAGAAAATCAGTAAATGTCCATCCATATGAGTTTCTACTTGGTGAATAGATTTGAGCCATCGAATAAATCAGGATAAAATTTAACGAACTGGTATTTTGGGAATTTTGCCTTGATTCCCCAAAAATATAATGTATTGAATTGAAGAGTTCTGTTACTTTTGAAAACCACGAATACGATTTACGGAGTCATGTTTATCTAATGTAAAAACGTGTGGAGAATCGAATAAAGTTGGTTTCGTAGGCCGCACGGATCGTTAACATACTCATTTTACTCCAATTTCGCATTTTTTTTGTGTGTCTGATAGAAATTCATGTTCAGATGCGGATACGACCTTGAAGTATAAAAACTCGACCAATCAAGCTCTTATATATTTCGCTGTAATAAATAAAAATATTAAACTTGACCGCATGAACAATGTCCATGCCCGTTTAACCATATTCCCCCAAATTATCGCATTTCTGGAAAAATATGCTTTTTGTCAAGGGAGAAAATAGGTAAATGTCCATCTAAGAGAGATTTTTATTTGAATAACACATTTGAGCTATCTATTCATTAAATCAGGGAACAACAACGAACTTATATCTTGGTCATTTTGCCTTGATGCCCCAAAAATATCTTTTTTTGAATTGAAGAGCTCTGTAACTTTTGAAAACCATGTATGCTATTTACAAAGTCATATTTTTTTAAGTTAAAATGTTCGAAAAATTTTATGAAACTGGTTTTAAAGGCCACAAGGATCGTCAAAATATTCATTTCACTTCAATTTCTCCATTTTTTGTGGATTTTCATAGAAATTAATGTTTTTTTAGAAGTGGAAATGACCATTAAGTTTAAAAACTCAACCAATCAAGCTCATATATACTGCCGATACAAATGAAAACGTCACACATGACCACATGAATGGTTGTCATGCCCGTTTCACCATATCCTCCCAGATTATCCAAATACTAACTGTGAATAATGTGTTTGTTAAATATTTTCAGTTTTGTACTTTTAAGGGTCAAACAAGCTATACATCTAAAAAATCAACAAATGACAAATTTAATAAAATTTTGTTTGTCACCAATTTTAACTATCTATAGAAAACGTGTTACGAAAATCGGTCGGAAATGCTTTTTGCCTATTCAGCACTGATTCCCCGTAAAATAAACAATTAACTTTACATAAGTGTAGAACACAAAAATTATCTGATCCGTTTATCTATAAAAACAGTTTTTTAAAGATAAAACCCGTGAATTCTAGATGCAGTTGTTTAACCCTGAATACAATAATTTAGATGAATTTGCAAAAAAACGAGTTCAAATCACAGTTATGACTCATGCGGGCATTAATCAATTTACAGGGTTTTTGTCTAAGAAAATTCACTTCTAAGAATAAACGCTTTTGATAGCATTCTGAGTTGTACAGTTATTCAAAAAAGGATATTTTTCGGGGCATCAAGGCAAAATGACCAAGATACAAGTTCGTTCGATTGTTGTATCCTGATTTATTAGATGGCTCAAATGTATATTTCAATCAAAAACTCATTTGAATGGGCCTTTTTGGATTTTTTGAGTGCTTATATTTCAAAGTCATTAACGCTTTTGAAAATACATAAAATTCTATCAAATCCCAAGAAAATGGAAAATTGGGCTAAAATGAGTATGCTAACGCACATTAGCCCCTTGAGGCCTATGAAACCACTTTCATTAGATTCTCTGTACAATTTTACATAAGAAGGGTATGACTTCATAAACTGCATTAGCGGTTTTTCAAAGCATATAAAATTCTTGTGCATAATCAAAATATTATATTTATATATCGGGATTTCCAGCAAAATGGCAAGATAAAAGTTCGTACGATTTTTATTTCCTGATGTATTGAATGGCTCAAGTGTGTTTTTCAAATAAAAACTTAGATGAACTCAACAGATTTTCTGAGCTTTTATACTTCAAAGTCATTTCCGCTTCTGAAAATACATGAATTTCTATTAAAAATACTTAAAAATAAGGAATTGGGGTAAAACAAGAAAGTGCGATGACGATCCGTGAGGCCTATAAAACCACTTTAATTCCATTTCCAACACATTTCTACATTAAAAAAGTTTGACTTCGTAAACCGCATTCAAGATTATCAAAAGTTTTAGAATTCAGCAATTAAAAAAATATATTTTTTCAGAGCATCAAGGTAAAATAAACTAGATATAAGTTCGTTAGATTTATTTATCTGGTTCAAAAGATGGGTCGAATGTCTTTTTAAATAAAAAACTTATTTGAATGGCATTTACTGATTTTTCCTTAGATTATGCTTGCCAGAAATGCGATAGATAGGGTAAAATGGGCATGACAATCATTTTGTCAATGAGGTCAAGTTTTCTCTCCAGATAAACAGCATAGCTTACCAAAAAATGCGATAATCTGGGAACATATGGTGAAACGGGCTTGACAACCATTCATGCGGTCAAGTATGACGTTTTCATTTGTATCGGCAGTATATATGAGCTTGAATGGTTGAGTTTTTAAAATTCAAGGTCATTTCCACTTCTGAAAAAAAAAAACATTAATTTCTATGAAAATCCACAAAAAAATGGAGAAATTGAAGTTAAATAAGTATTTTGACGATACTTGTGGCCTTTGAAACCAGTTTCATTAAATTTTTCGCACATTTTAAATTTAAATAAAATATGACTTTGTGAACAGCATACATGGTTTTCAAAAGTTACAGAAGTCTTCAATTCAAAAAATGATATTTTTGGGGCATCAAGGCAAAATGACCAAGACATAAGTTCGCTAGATTGTTGTTCCCTGATTTAGTAGGTAAAAGGCACAATTGTGTTATTCAAATAAAAATCTCTCTTAGATGGACATTTACTGATTTTCTCTCTAGATAAATAGCATATCTTACCAGAAATGCGATAATCTGGGGGAATATGGTAAAACGGGCATGATAATCATTCATGCGGTCAAGTTTAACATTTTCATTTATATCGGCAATATATATGAGCTCGATTGGTCGAGTTTGTATACTTCAAGATCACTTCCGCTTCTGAAAATATATGAATCTCTATCAAAAAAGGCTAAAAATTGAGGAATTGGGGCAAAAAAGAAAATGTTGACGATCCGTGCAGCCTATGAAACCAGATTTATTCGATTCCCCGCACATTTTTACATCAGAAAAGTATGGCTTCGTAAACCGCATTCATGGTTTTCAAAAGTTGCAGAACTCTTCAGTTCAAAAAATGACATTCTTTTGGGGCATCAAGGCAAAATGACCAAAAAAACAGTTCGTTCGTTTTTTTATCCTGATTTATTCGATGGCTCAAATGTATTTACCAGGTAAAAACTCATTTTGATGGATTTTTACTGATTTTCTCCCTAGACAAATGGCATATCTTACCAGAAATGCGATAATCTGGGGTAATACGGTAAAACGGGCATGGCAATCATTCATGCGGTCAAGTTTAACATTTTTATTTATATCCGCAATATATATGAGCATGATCGGTCAAGTTTTCATACTTCAAGATCATTTTCGCTTCTGAAAATACATGAATTTCTATAAAAACGGCTAATAAATTGGGGAATTGGGGTAAAATGAGCATGTTAACGATCCGTGCGGCCTATGAAACTGGTTTTATTGGATTCCCCGCACATTTTTGCATTAGAAAAGTATAACATCGTAAACCGCATTCGTGGTTTTCAAAAGTTACAGAATTCTTTGTCGGTTTTGTACCTTATTTTCCCACTGTGCGTTGATTTGAAAAGGTTATTGACACCATCATAACGCCAAAAAATAATCATCTTGGTTTTATGACGATTCTCAAAGCCTTTTGAAAGCAAAAAGATCTTAAAATGGATGCTTGGGTGACTAAATTCTATGTAGAAGACTTCTAGGAGTACTACCAGTAATTTTCCCAAGAATTTTCAAGTAGAAAAGTTAATTTTATGACACATGTTCAACCACTACTGTCTTCTAAAGTCGAATTTAATCCTAATTGAGCTCTGTACATAACTATAACATCCCAAATCATACGACTAAGGATTTTGCGAGCTCGGCTTTCCTCGCACAGCAGACTCTCAAGCTGACAGCTCAGTAAAATTTAGCTTTTACCTGATTTTCAGCAAAACAGTTGCCGAGTCGCAGCAAGGAATTATCGAAGTTGCTAAGATCTCTGGAGGGGTGTTGTTTGCTGAATTTAAATTAAAGTAGATCACAAAAAATGTTTAAAAGTCTAATGCACTTGCCCAAGACGTTTTCTAGGTATATTGGTTTTATAATTCTCAACTTCATGATCTCTTCAAGTGTACGATAAAACTCTTCCAATTCCTATGTTAATGTTTTTGGGCTAGTTGTGTGGCGATTCATTCTCTTTCGAAGATCTAAACCAACTAGGGAGACTGTTCCATTTGTTCAGCAAGGAGGGTGTTCCCAGTATGTATCATTCTGCACCGTGACCTTATATGTTTTCTGTTTCTTTAATGGATTTTAATGGATATTCTTCAGAGAATCGAAGGTATTGCATCTTTTTCGTCAACAATTTTTTCTTAAACTTTATTGATCGATTTGTCTTTATTTCAGAGACTTTCAGCCCTTGGCTCTTAAACTTCAGTCGCTAGCCTGCCTTGTTTATGAGAATTAGTAGTTTTTAAAAAGTCCACTCAAGTTTCCGCAAGAGCTCAAGTAAGAATCAACAATTTGATTATGATGATAATGATGATAACTTTATACCCACCATCAGCGCAGATATCAGAAGGCCGGCTCCAGAGTCATTCCATTTGGGATATTTGTGCCATCGCCATACATATAAGCCTATTTTCATCATTTACCTGAGGGAGAATGGGACAAGGGATGGGAATTAGGAAAGCGAAAGATGATGAAATAGGAAGGGGTACCCTATAAAAGGGAATGAATGCATAAGCGCAACGAGAGCTCATATCCCATACCACAACGGGTTTAATCAATGCCCTGAAAAGGACACCGTAAAACGCATAAGCGTAAAGAGAGCCTATAGCTCATTGGAGGTAGCTTGTGACGTCATGAGACTTTCAATATGACATTGAAAGGCACGTCTTCGAAAGCATCCTCAATATTCAAGAAATCACCCAAGCAAAAACTACGTTTGAGCGAGTACTTTCTTGAAAACGTATACAACTTTGTGTAAAAGAGTCACTGTAGACATCCCAATTTGGGAGGCATGTGAGTTCACATGGATAGGCATGTTAGCCAGACGAACATCACATATGTGATAATCGACAATGCGTTTTAAGCATTTCAGAAAGAACGAGGTAACCAGATAAATCTGAAACTCATTCCATCTTTATACAACGCACGCACCCTTTCGGGATTAAACTATGGAGTAATTTCACGCCATGAAAATACCCGATAGAAAACTACAAGAGTTCAAAACATGTTTGAAATACTCAAATCCCTCTGGAGAAAAATAGGATAAAACCCCATTTGCTCCTGGAGATTTTAAGTAAGCAGAGCTTTTTAGGGCCCACTAAGATTATATAGCTATAATCCTCTGGCGGAAGCTAGAGATTCATAACTATACGAAAGAATGGTTTATCCGAAGATATTTTGAACTTGAACAGATCAGGAATACCTCTTGCGGTCTGCACAGAACGCAGAGGACAAGCTTCTTTCAAAGCAATAGCTATGGTATACCACAATGGAAGGCGTTGTAGATACAAAACCACAATGAAACTCTCTTGGATTAGCAATGGAAGCGAGTTATCCATAAAATGTGGTCGCAGCCAATTAGTACAGGTTCCCTAGTTTATTGAGCAGGGACGCCTGAATACGCAAATTTTGCGAAGGAACACTCAAAAAAGCAAAGAAGGTCAAATGGAGACTCCTCATCCGACACATGTCAATCAGTCAACTCATGACAAATTCTACTCATGCGGAGTTGGGTTAGGTGCAATTCTAAGTAAAGTTATCTATGAATTGTACTACCTAAGTAATCCATCAAATCAATGTTTGAGCTACTTCAGATGATGTAATCATCATAGCAATACTGCCAAATATCAGCGAAAAGATGCTGGATACAAGAGCTTGCTTGAAGGCATCCATAAGGAAAGGTTGACACATACTGTTAATGTTATTCTAAGATATAGCATACTCGAGGCACAACACTGCATTTATAATGAAAGAAGCAAAACTGGGTTCACAAGGTAACCTATACAGAAGTTACCCTACGAAAATAAACTTTTTGAAGTGGAGCCACTTGGGCTACGCACGCTTTTTACGCTGAAAATTGATCTGAGGTTTCCTAGCCGTAGCCACTACCAAAACTAGACAAATGGTTGTGATTTGTACGACTCGTGCTGAAAAAAAAAATAACTTTTTGCAACTCGTTACATGAATAACTAATGTAAGGATATAATGAATAAATGAATTCCGGTTATACCAACTTAAAAGTATGCGAGGACACTAAATATAGTAAATATTGAACTCGTAAGGTATGCGAATAGTATTTCCTTTTTTCAGATTACTACATAGTATTGCAGTATTGTACGCACTCCGAATAAACAAAATCGACAAAAGATCGATCTGGTCTGATGCACTGTGACAATTCACAAATTGAATACCAGGCATGGCCCATCGGCTGAAACAAATCACTACCGCAGAACTGCGTCAACCTTCAGTATGAGTATTCACTCTATCCCCACCCACCGGACCCGCATATTTAGAAATTGATTCTTCGTCTGGGGCTGTTCATAAACCACGTAGACCAAAATTTGGCCATCTCAGACTCCCCCCCTCCCCCCTCGTAGACTTTTGTCCATACAAAAATTTGAAAATTTGTATGGAGCGTAGACTTTGGTCAGACACCACCCCCCCCCCTCCCCCCAAAAAGTCTACGTGGTTTATGAACGGCCCCTCTCTAGAACATCACTGTCCTGGCAATTGCAGCTACATATTTACCTACTTCCTGCTCCTGCTCCGACTCCGAAGCAGTCGTTGTCTGTGTTGCAGGTTTATCGTGCACATTTGCCTCTCCCTACCGTAGCAGACGCCATACGATTTGCGTTTGCTCTTTTTTCTTCTTATTTTGGACTCATACTGCTCATACTCAATCTTTGCACGAGCCGGTAGCTTCCATATGCTGTCGGGATATACACCGTCCGATTGGAGTGCATACGATTGCTCAGAGTGCTGCGTGCTCAGAGTCATATCGACGAACGAAGGAACGAACGAAAGTCGGTGGCTGTCGGACTCGGATCCGGAATGAGTTGATAAATTTTCGTCTGACGTTGTGGCCCAGTCGGGCACTGACTACCCTACCACCATCACCATCCATCAGTAGATATTCTTCTGACGTCGTCGATCGGTTTTGTTTGTTCTTTGTGCAAATTGGTAGTTGCAAGTTGGTAATGCACAAAGAGAATGAGAGAGTATGCGCCGCCGCCACAATCGCCGGGCGTTATCGGGATGCGGGCATCATCCGGCGAGGGTGAGTAACACAACATATCGGTGGCGGAAATTCCCTGTCTAGCGCGCGATTTTCCCGACGTCTTTTTATTGACCGAAGTGGATTATGGTTGGGCCAAGTTGAAATGCGATTGAAAGCGGAAGTGAGTTTAGTGGTGAGAAATGGATAACGAATTGATATCATGTTAGGATACTATGAATATTTGCCGAAAACACACAAGAGCATATAGCCAGAGCTGTAAAGGCGTGGGTATCCAGCATGATCATGCTGCTGGGGATGACGGTTTTGGTGCAGAAGCTTTTCATAAAGGAAATTTTTCTAGGCTTTATTGGGCATATAATTTCTTCGTGCGTACCACACGAAATACACATGAAAATGCAAATTGGCAGAGGAAGCTCTCAGTTAAAAACTGTGGAAATGCTCATAGAACACAGCTGAGAAGCACGGTTTGTCCCAGTTGGGACGTTACGCCAAGAAGAAAAAGAAGAACGCAAGAGCATGTGTGTCAATTTATCATTATTATTTAAGTTGATTTCAACCAGCCAGTGTATGGATATTGGCTTTCTCGGTCTAGGGTCAATCTAAACAGGCATGAAGATACTCTATGCCCAAGGAAGTCAACACAATTTTCTTTACGAAAAGATCCTGGACCGACCGGGAATCGAAACCGTCAGGGGCTGTCCATAAACCACGTGGTCATGAGGGGGGGGGGGTGGTTCGGCCAATGACCATTTTGTATGGACAAATAAAAAAATTTGTATGGACAAATGACCACGCGGGGGGGGGGGGGGGGTTGAACAGTCCCAAAAAAATGACCACGTGGTTTATGGACAGCCCCTCACCTATAGGGCTATAGGGGCCCTGCTCTGGAAACTTACATTGCCTCAATAATAGGTTGAAAATTTTAGAATATTTCGGCCAGCCTAATATATGTTGTGCGATGTTTATCATCATTGCCCTGCGCCGACCCTGTTAAATGTATGTATGTTGATTGTTATTGTTTATACATTGTACATTGTTGTTAATTGTAAATAAACCGACCGCCGCGACGTGCACACGCATCTTTGTGTTGCTCCAGTGTTTCTCCGCCGTACGCGTCCGAAACATTCCCCCGGTAGTTTGTTGTCGGTCCCCTGGGTAGCTTTGTGGACAGTGTTGGCCTTAGTGATACAATTCCAACAGAAAATGGACCTTAACGGCTCGAGAAGACAACCGGCACTCTTGTAAATTACCACAGGACCACTTTTGGAGCCGGAAGGGTCATATGACTCCAACATAGAAGCGGCTGTATTAATTCACCCATTCGATAAAACAGAATACTGTCTTGGCCAAAGTTGTTGTAAATTGAGTCCTCTATTAGGGAAACATGGGATTATTTATATTTGGGATTTCATTGATAACCTACAACATCCCGAATACCATAAAAAAACGAAATAATTGACGTACCAGTTGTTCTAAATTTTAGAATCTACAAGCTGTACTTGGATGTGCGTTACGTTTATATGCATTTATTTAGCCTTCGTCAAGAATATCAAAAGGTGTTTTATATTCTGGGATGTTCTAGGTCCTCCAAACTGTCCTATAGTGAAGTCCTTCAAATCTACTTCATTGTATTTCATGTATTTTCGCCACAAATAATAGAATTGCATAACCTACTGGGATCCGTGAAGCTCATGAAATCTACAATATCATTTATTGACACTCCACAATGGTCCACGAAACAGATTTACGAGGAAAGATGCATTCAGCGCCTTCAAATGATTTTCTAGATTAATATGGTCTTCTACAAAGTTGTTCCTAAAAATAAGGCCCTCTTTTCAATATAGGTATATGAAAATTAGGGTGGTCCATATTTTCAAAGAAATTGGTAACCAAACTTTTTTATTTGCAAGAATAACTATATACATTCTTCGGGATAGTTGTAGATCTATCAATTTTGAGCAAATTTACTGAAGACACTTTTTATGTAGCTTTAAAATTGACCGATCTAGAGGTATTTTTCTGAAAAAGCTTATAGAGTGGTTCAAGAAAAACCGGTTTTCTGGCGTTAACTTTTTCAGTTTCGATTTTTCATCAAAGTCTCCCGAGAAACACTTGTAAAGCATTTGAAGACGCGTCGTTTCGTGCGCGTCAAAAGCAGAAATGTTGTTATAAAACATCAAAAAAATATAGGGGTGTTATTTTTGAACTCAAGTGAAAAATACTTGAAAAGTGCCTATTTTTTCAAGAAAATCATCACCACCCTAATTTTCATAGACCTTATTATTGGGGACAACTTTGTAGAAGACCATATTTGCCTAAAAACTCATTTGAAGGCGTTGAATGCACCTTTCCTCGTAAATCTGGTTCGTGGACCACTTCTAGGGATATTCCAGGTCAGCCAAACTACTTTGGAGTTCAGAACTTCAGATCTACACTCGTAACAGTAGTCATATCTGTTATACTGAGTAACGTTGCATAATCAACCGCGGTTACTGGAGCAACCTGAAGTCTACTAGCTAAATCTTTGGGACATTCAGGGTCGTCCAAACTGTTCTATAATGAAGTCCTTCAAATCTACAAGAAAAACTTTGTGTTTTCTCAATAAATAATAGTATTGCATAATCTACTGGGATCCGCAAAGCTCTTGAAATCTCAAATGTCATTCAGAGACACTACAGAGATAGTACAGGTCAGCCAAACTACCTTGAAGTTCAGGATTTCAGGTCCACACTCGCAACAACAGCCATATCTGCTATACTGAGTAACTTGGATTTTTATCCGTGGTTACTTGACGAATCTGAAGTCTACATTTTTATCATAAACCTTTGAGACATTCAGGTTCGTCCAAACTGTTCTATAATGATGTCTTTCAAATCTACTAGAAAAGCTTTTTGCGTTTTCACCATAAATAATAGCATAGCATAATCTGCTGAGATCCGTGGAGCTTTTATAATCTCAAATGTCATTTAGAGACACTATGGGAATATCTCAGGTCAGTCAAACTATCTTTGAGTTTAGAACTTCAGGTCTTCTCTCGTAACATCAGCTATATCTGACAAACTGAGTAACGTTTCATAATCAATCGCGGTGACTGGATCAACCTGAAGTCTGCTAAATATTATTATGAACCTTTGGGATATTGAGGGTCGTGCATACTATCCAGAAGTTTAGCTCTTAATAGTAATAGTAGTTATTGAACGGCTAGGTTTTGAACCTAACCAGGACGTTAGGCAAAGGGGTCGTCGTTGTGATTGTGTTGTTCAATTATGGCCCTCTGTTAATTTTCAACTTCTATTCAATTTCTCTCGTCGAACACTTGCGATTCTATCCACCGTTTCTTTCATTACTTTCGTTACTCCATCCTTCTTTGAGTAGTATCAAGTTCACCGAGAAAAGCCAATAAAATTCAATTATCATAAAGTCATGCGGTGATTAAACCTAGAAAGACACTACAGAACCGTTCAGACAATAGCGTACATTTATCACTAGCCGTAGAACGTAGAACACTGTTCATCGCCCAAAGAACATGTTCGCCGAGGTTCCGGAAGTTCTTGTTTTCCAACTCGTCGATTCTCGTTTGAATGGAGCATATCAATCTATCGATCGGTGCAGACAGGAGATCAATTTTTCTTTGCCAATCACCTGCGATACCATCCTTTACCAGCAGCTGTGTTGGTTTTGAGCTGGTCAATGGCACGTATCAACGATCTCACACTTTACTTCTCTCTACGTGGTAGGAGTTGGAGCATTCTGGTCCTCTGGTCTTTTTCATTCGTACTTCGCCACATTCATTGTCGGCTGAATGCCTCTCCTTTTTCATTCAATTCCCTGTCATGAATATTTTCCTGCACATCGTAAAACAATCAATTTCTGTTAACAAACGCAAAATTTGACTTGATGAACAAATGGAACAGATGGTTAGTATTCCAATTAATTACTATACCCAAGTTTTGTGATGATTAGAAGTTAAATCTGGAGTTTTGGTCTAGTTTTGTTTCTCAGTGAAAATTATCAGTGACAGAAAAACGAATAAACAAATGAAAAAAAATCATTCATTAAAATGAATTTTATTTTGATCCCTCAGTTGAGAGTTTTCAAAATCAACGCGAATTTCACTCATTGAAAATTAAAATTTTGAACTCTGGTTTCAAGACGTTTCAATGCGTTTCAGGGCGTTTCAGGAGGTTTCACAGGGGTTGAAGTTCTCGTAGGTTTCATAGGGGTTTCAGAGGCGCTTCAAAGTGTTTCAAGGTGTTTCAGGAAGTTTCACGGGGGTTTTATTTTAGGGGGCTTCAGAGGTTCTCAGGTGAATTTCACGCAAATTTTGAAGTGGGTTTAGAGGCGTTTCAAAGTGGTTCAAAGCGTTTCAGGGCGTTTCAATGCGTTTCAGGGCGTTTCAGGAGGTTTCAAAGTGGTTTCAGGGGTTTCAGAGGCTCTCAGGTACATTTCATGAAGATTTCATTGGGGTTGTAGAGGCGTTTCAAAGCGTTTCAAGACATCTCAATGGTGATCAGAGCGGTTTCAGGGGAGTATAGAAGCCCATTTAACTTTTCTTCTATTGCGTAAATATCTTAGAGGCAACCGAATATGCGTAGATCCGATGAAATATACTCAAGAAAGTTCTTGGAGATGCTTAAACTGACAATGAACTCACCACTTGATAGCGCATTGTTACATAAGGCTGTGTAAGCATAAATTCCAGTAGATCACTGACTAAGCTTGTAGATCAGATGGCCTAAACTTCAGGGAGTTCTCGGATACTCTTAAACGTTAACCCTTAAACAATCCGTAAACGTCCCTTAACTCTTAATTCTGTTTTTTTTTTCGTAATCCAACTTTATCTGTAATCTTGAGTACGCCAACTGCACTGAACACAATCAAATTCCATTTAGGTAACGTTACCTAAATGGAGGGACCTAAATAGATTTTACCTAAATAGATCCTACCTAAATGGAGGTTTCAATGTACAGCTTTTAGTGTTCTTGTTTTGTAAAATCATGAAGTTTGATGTAGGTAGGCTGCACTGACGAAGTCGTTTCCTCCGTTGACTTATTCTCCCGTGTATACATTCGCCACGCCGTTCGGGTGCTCATCGAAGTGCTGCTTCCACCTTTCGATCGCCTAACGTCCGTCCGTCAAGAGGCCCCTTCCTTATCCATGCATATTTCGGCTAGCGGCATGAAGCCTTTGCAGGATACGTTGAGCTTCTTGTAGAACTTTCCTTGTTTCTTGGGAATGGCACAGCAATTCTATTTCTTCGCACTCCGCTTCTTTCAGGCGCCGCTTTTTCTCCCGAAAGAAGCGAGTCCGCTGTTTCCGCTTCTATTTATAACGTTCTGCCGGGTTCCTTGCTGCAGCATTACGACTTTTTCTCAATTCGTTCCGTCAACTTCATTGCATGTTCCGGATGGTGCTCTCGACTGCGTCGTTGATGGCTGTTTTTACAGTACTCCAGCAGTCCGCTGGAGGGGCCACATCAAGGTCGCCCTCGTCTGGCAACGCCGTAGCTACAGTCGCTCTAGGTTGTCCTGACAGTCGCCACGATAGGTCCTGACGTCGATAACATCGGAGATGTGCCATCTGTAAATCAGAACGCGGTCGATTTGCGATTCCATTTGCCGGTTTTAACGATAGTTAGAAACGCACACACCGACCAGTCAAAAAATCAAATGTCCCCAAATTTGCTCAGCTGGTCTCAAGTTTAAAAACCACCCAACGACGATGACGATGATGACGAACGAAAATGTCGAAACTTGTAGAAACGAAAAACCGGGTGCTGCTGTGGTGACGAGTGACATACCACGAAGGCGCTGCCGTGGTGGAGCAAAAATTTCACATTATCTGCTATCGTGGGCGGCAGCAGCACGGCACGTCATCGTCATCGCCACAACGCCCACTTGCTCCGGTCGGAGTTTGTTCGAAAGCCACCCACCGCCCAACCGGCGCGATACGATGATGCGATGCGGGGGACTCGTTCACCCCGAGCGCCTGTGCGCCGTGCCGCCACGATGCGACGCGACGCGGCGCACGCTGTCGCTGTGTTCGGGATCGCTCTCGCGTTTCTCGCGGTTGCTCCAACGCTCTCTGGTATTCTGGTTCTAGGACTAGATACATTTCGCGCCCGCGTCGCGTCTAGCCCGCGAGTTCGCCACCGCGCGAGTGCGCAACAGTTGTGTTGGTAAACGTTAATTTCGAAGCCGGTTTTTATGTTGTGGGCCGTGGGGTGTGATTTTGTTGTTGTTATGGTGCTTAGGCATAACAATTATGAACTTGATTTTTTTCCTCTCTATTTTCAACAAATTCAACCGCCCGAGAGTGGTGTGCTTTTTTTCTGCCGCAATCGTTCTCTGTCCGCCCACCCACTGACTGGCACTGAGGCAGAGCAGCTGTGGTGAGTGACGCTTGTGGTCGTTCTTGTACGCACAAAGCTCACGGGACTCGGACCAACCCCAGTTTATAATTTATTCCAGAATCTAGCGTGGCCACTGGGTGGAGGAGAAGTAGAAGTTGATTTGGGGTTTATATTTACCAACATTTTTGTTTTCGTCCGTTTTCGAGTCACATTTTATTACTCCCAGCGAACGTGCTCGACATGCGCTTCTATGGGTGGTTTTACTGATTGTGTTGATGTGACCACGTGTTTGAAAGTTTTGCGCTTCTGTTTTTTGCCAAAACAGTTTCAATAATTTTATCAGGTTAAAACGATGCTGTTAGTGCCACAGTTCAAATGAAAGATGATTATTCGAAGCAATGTAATTTGAGTGGCGAGAGTGAATGATATTCAATAGGACAATATGCAAACTGAATTTATACAGCGCCCCCCGAGCAGAGTAAAAAAGCTCAATAATAGCATATTTTGATACGGAGATCAAAAAGTGATTTTTGTTTGTTTGAGATAAGAGGTAAAAGTACTGAAAATAATATCTCAATTTTACTCCTAGAACATCATCATCATAGCACATTTAGCTCATGGTAAGATCTAGCCAATAGCAGTGAGCTATTTGATTGATCTTCAAATATCAAATTTTACCATTGGTTAGATGGTTCAAGAACAAATTTTTGCTATTATTTTCAGTACTTTTACCTCTTGTATCAAACAAACCAATATCACATTTTGATCGTCAGTACTTGTCCTCTGTCCGGGCCAGCGTCCTATTTATGGGATAGTACATTTGAAGTGAATATCTTGAGAATTACAAAATATTTAAGCAGACTGTCTTCGAAGAAATTGTTCACCAAATCGTAACTTCATGCGTGATAAACAATTAACTTGGTGTTGTAGTATATGGTAGTGTATTATTGATTTGATAATATCTCAGTCTTTTTGTTGATAGAACTCTGGTTTTCCTGCAAATATTTTATAAGTTTATCTGGTCAAACTTAGTCTAGTAAATATTAGTTTTAGTAACTTTTAGTAGGGCATGGCCACAGTAAAAGCGTGGGTATTCAGGATGACCATGCTGAGGGTGATGGGTTTGATTCCCGGTTGGTCTAAGGCGCTGTTCATAAACTACGTAGCCTAGACTCATTTTAGCCTATTTCAGACCCCCATCTTCCCCCCTCGTAGACTTTTGTCGATACAAAATTTTCGAAATTTTTATGGAGCATAGACTTTGACCAGAACCTCCCTCTCCCCTTAAGAATCTACGTAGCTTATGGACAGGCCTTAAGAACCGTAATTAAAATTTCCTTGATTTCCTTGGCTATAGAGCAAGGTTACTGATAGACGAAAATTCTCGTGAAAGCCAAATGATAAATAAATAGCGGAGCGGACCTGGTGTGATAGTTAGAACATTTGACTATCACGCCGAGGACCTGGGAACGAATCCCACTCCCGACAAACTCGCAAAATGTGAGTTCTTCCTTCGGAAGGGAAGTAAAGTGTGGGTCCCGAGATAAACTAGCCTAGGGCTAAAAATCTCGTTAATACAGATGAAAAAAAAGATAAATTTCAGCCTGTATCGTCCCAAATGTTCATCATAAAAACAACAACTCGTTCATTTACTCACAAAGGCGTGAATGAACTCATCCAGCGTGAGTGAGTGAGTGAGTTGGGAATGAAAATTGCGAGTGTGCTTTCGAACTATTCTCCATTCACTGCGAAAGATAATCTGCTCGAAAATATCGTGTTGATTCTCACCATTCATTCTGATTCTCACTCACGGCGAAAATATCATCGATTGTGGAATCGACGAGTGCACCGATGAACTGAATTCATCGCGGTCCGAGAATTTTGACACTAGAGCGGGGCCATTCCCAATCGGAATTGTTCAATTCTGATTGGAAATCGTTCGCTTCTGATTGGAAGTGGCCCCGCTCTAGTGTCAAAATAGATGAGTGCAGCGATGAACTGAATTCATCACGGTCCGAGAATTTTGACACACATCGAAGCGTTTGCAGACTGATTTGAAGAATGTGTGAGAGTTACACATTGAGAAAACGCTTCCCCTTTCTTCAATAATATATGAAAGCGATAATAAAATTAACTTTAGAGCTCACTGAGGAGCTCGAGAATGCCGAAAAGTATCGCTTTCTTGCGGCCTTCTTGCCTAGAATACCAAACCGGACCAAGACCGCACGCAAAATTTGCAAAGTTCGCTGCTGATCCTGTTGGTTAGGCAGGAAGGCCGGTTACTAGAAGACCAGAAGGAAGTGATAATTCAGAACACATAATGACATACGTTTAGGTTTATTGATTGAAAATCAATCTACAAGTAATTATTTAGTGCTTTTACTACTGAGCAGCCAAACAAACAGCTCGCCAGTGCTTGTCAACAATAGCCACAATGGCAGTTATCTCAGCGGTCTAAACAAAAATGTCTTTTTCAAGCGTTTGTCAACCGCAGACGGCTTGCACAAAAATGAGTAAGGTGCCATCAACTCATAGCATGAGCTCGCCTTACACATTTTTTTCACACATTCTGCAGGCTTTGCAAGCGATGACGGAAAGTGTGTGAGGATTACACATCCAGTGTGCAGAATTATATAAGCGTGTGGTGTGGGGCCATTTCCAATCGGAATTGTTCACTTCTTATTGGAAGTGGCCCCGCTCTAGAGTCGAAAATCTCGGACCGTGGTGAATTCAGTTCATCGCTACACTCATCTATCTTTAAGCACCACTGCAACCTGCGAGAGTTTTCCTCAGCTAGACAGTGACAGCTGAGATCAGTGCGTTAGCGATCAAAAGATGCACGATGAGCTTGGGAATGCTTATCGGCTAAAAAAACGTGGGGAGTGCTCCACGATACGACAATTGGTAACCTTGGTATACAGTATCTTCGTGCCTGCCACACAATATTCACATGTAAAATCATCACTGGCACGGTGTACAGAAGGTCATATATTCCCGAAATCTGACAGTTTTTTGATGACGTAATTCAAATCGTTCATAGGCGATCTAGTGCTCCACACCAATTTATCAACGTGAATGACGATAAGAACTACGTCACATGTTTACATCCAAAATAGATGTTTACATAGGTTACATAGGCAGGCTTGTGATTTTTATGCCGTGGTCACTGGTAGAGGAAACTCTCAGTTTCCCCGAGAAAGTTGTTTGTTTTGACAAAATAAACAACCCTTTCATAGACGTTAAAATTCCACGGCCTACTATTTTCAAGTTATTGATAGCAATTTTTTACCAAATCCATAGAAAATGACAATTTTCTTATAACTTCGGTCGAATTATCTCACTAGTTTCTTCAATTTTAGATTGAATTTCAGCTTTTTACCTGAAGTTCAAGGGCGTAGCCAGGGGGGGGCAGGGGGGGGCCGTGGCCCCCCCCTGACCGAGCAACTATATTCTAACTTAACCGAGAAACATAGATGATCAGAGCTGTTTTTGACTAGTAAAAATAAAATTCTCCTGCATCCTCGTATTTTTTTTAATGTATGCAGGAATTCCTTCGGAAATTCTTGAAGGAATATCTTCGAAAATTCCTGAGGGTATTCCTTCGGAAATTCCTGAAGAAATTCCTTCGGAAATTCCTGAAGAATTCCTTCGGAAATTTCTGGAGCAATTCGTAAGGAAATCCTTAGGTAAATTCCTTACGAAATTCCTGGACAAAATAATCCCAAACTTCCTGGAGGAATGCTTTTGGAAATTCCTGGAGGAATTCCTTCGGAAATTGCTGGACGAATGTCATTGAAAATTTCTGGAGGAATTCCTTCGGAAAGTCCTGGAGGAATTCCTTCGGAAAGTCGTGGAGGATTTTTTTCGGAAATACTTTTTGGATTTTTTTTGGAAATTCTTGCAGGAATCCTTCGGAAATTCCAGGAGGAATTCATTCGGAAATTCCTGGAGGAATTCTTTCAGAAATTTAGGGAGGAATTCCTTCGGAAATTGCTTGACGAATTCCTTGGGAATTCCAGGAGGAATTCCTTTAGGATTTCCTGGAGGAATTCTTTCGGAAATTCCGGGAAGAATTCCTTCGGAAATTGCTGGAGGAATTTCTTCGGAAATTCCTGCAATAATTTCTTCGGCAATTACTGGAGGAATTCCTTTGGAAATTGCTGGACGAATTCTTTTGGAAATTCCTGGAGAAATTCCTCCGGAAATTCCTGGAGGAATTCCTTCAGAAATTCCTGGAGGAATTTTTTCGGAAATTCTTTTTAGATTTTTTTTAAATTCTTGGAGGAATACCGTCGGAAATTTCTAGCAGAATTCCTTCGAAAAATCCTGAAGCAATTTTTTCGGAAATTCCGGGAGGAATTCCTTCGGAAATTACTGGACGAATTCCTTTGGAGATTCCCGGAGGAATTCATTCGGAAATTCCAGGAGAAATTCCTTTAGGAATTCATGGAGGAATTCTTTCGCAAATTCCTGAAGGAATTCCATCGGAAATTGCTGGATGAATTCCATTGAAAATTCCTGGAGGAATTCCTTCCAAAATTCTTGGAGGAATCCCTTCGCAAAATCCTGGAAGAATTCCTTCGGAAATTTCTGGAGAAATTCCATCGGAAATTCCTGAAGGACTTCGTTCGGAAATTACAGGAGGAATTCCATCGAAAATTCTTTGGCGAGGCACCTCGAAAAATCTCGGATGAATACTTTCGGAAATTTCTGGAGGAATTCTTTCAGAAATTCCGAGAGGAATTCCTTTGGAAATTGCTGGACGAATTACTTTGGAGGTTCTTGGAAAAATTCATTCGGAAATTCCAGAAGGAATTTCTTTAGGAATTCCTGGAGGAATTCTTTCGGAAATTCCGGGAGGAATTGCTTCGGAAATTCCTGAAGCAATTCTTTCAAAAAATCCTGGAGGAATTATTAAAAAAAATCCAGAAGGAATTCCTTCCAAAATTCTTGGAGGTATCCCTTCACAAATTCCTGGAAGAATTCCTTCGGAATTTCCTGAAGGAGTTCCTTCGGAAATTCCTGAAAGAATTCGTTCAGAAATTTCTGGAAATTTCTGGAGGAATTCCTTCGGAAATTCCTAGGGGAGTTCCCTCGAAAAATTTTTTATGAATACCTCCGGAAATTTCTGGAGGAATTCTTTCAGAAATCTATAGAGAAATTCCTGAGAAAATCCTTGGATGAATTCCTTAGGACATTCCTGGAAAAAAATCATTCTAAACTTCTTAGAGGAATGCTTTTCATGACTCCTGGAGGAATTCCTTCGGAAATTACTGGACGAATTCCTTTGGGAATTCCAGGAGGAATTCCTTCGGAAATTGATGGAATAATTTCTTCGGAAATTACTGGAAGAATTCCTTCGGAAATTCCTAGAGGTATTCTTTCGGAAATTCCTGGAGGAATTCCTTCAGAAATTCCTGGAGGTATTCCTTCGGGAATTCCTGGAGAATTTTTTTCCGAAAGTCTTTTTGGATTTTATTTTTGGAAATTCCAAGAGGAATTCGCTCGAAAATTCATGGAGGAATTCCTTCACAAATTCCGTTAGGAATTCCTTCAAAAATTCCTGGAGGAATTCTTTCGGAAATTCCGGGAGGAATTCCTTCGGAAATTGCTGGACGAATTCGTTTGATGATTCATGGAGGAATTCTTTTGGAAATTCCTGCAGGAATTCTTTCGGAAATCCTTAAGGGAATTTCTTCGGAAATTCCTGGAGAAATCCTTCCGGAATCTCTTGGATGCATTCCTTCTGAAATTTGTGGAGCAATTATTTCGGAAATTCCTGGAGGAATTCCTTCGGAAATTCTTGGAGGAATTTCTTTAAAAATTCCCGGAGGAATTCCATTGGAAATTCCTGGAGGAATTCCTTTGGAAATTCCTTCGGAAATTCCTGGAAAAACTCTTTTGGAAATTTCTGAAGGATTTTTTTTAATTCCAGGAAGAATTCCTTCAGAAATTCCAGGAGAAATTCTGTCGGAAATTCCTGGGGAAATTCCATTGGAAATTTCCAAAGGAATGAATTTCCTATGTAATTCCACCAGGAATTTTGCGAAGGAATTCCTTCAGGATTTTCCAAATAAATTCCTCCATTTATTTCCGAGAGAATTCCTCCAGGAATTTCCGTTGCAATTCCTCCAGGAATTTCCGAGGGAAATCCTCCAGGAAATTTCGGAAAAATCCCTCCACAAATTTCTGGAGGAATTACTCTAGGAATTTCCTCAAGGGAATTCCTCTTGAAATTTTCAAAGGATTTCCTCCTGGAATTTCCGAAGGAATTCCTTCATGAATGTCCGAAGAAATCCCTCCATGAATTTCCGAAGGAATTCCTCCAGAAATTTTCCGACGGAATTCCTCTACGAATTTCCGAAGAAATTCCTCGAGGAATTTCCGGAGGAATTCATCCAAGAATTTCCGAAGAAATTCTTCTAGGAATTTTCAAAAGAATTCCTCTTGGAATTTTTAAAGGAAGTCCTCCTGGAATTTCCGAAGGAATTCCTCCATGAATTACCGAAGGAATTCCTCCATGAATTTCCGAATGGATTCCTCCAGGAATTTTGCGAAGGAATTTCTGAAGAATTTTCCGAAGGAATTCCTACATGAATTTCCAAAGGAATTCCTCCAGAAATTTTCCGACGGAATCCCTTCACGAATTTCCGAAGAAATTCCTCGAGGAATTTCCGGAGGAATTCCTCCAGGAAATACCGAAGGAGTTTCTCCATGAATTTCCGAAGGAATTGCTCCAGAAATTTTCCGAAAGAATTCATTCACGAATTTCTGAAGAAATTCCTTCACGAATTTTCAAAGGAATTCCTCCAGGAATTTCCTGAGAAATTCCTCCATGAATTTCGGGATGAATTTCTTCAGAAATTTCCGGATGAATTTCTTCAGAAATTTCCGGAGGAAATCCTCCAGGAATTTCCAAAGGAGATCCTCCAGGATTTTTCAAAGAAATTCCTTCTGCAATTTCCGAAGGAATTCCTCCTGGAATTTCCGAAGGAATTCCTCCTGGAATTTCCGAAGGAATTCCTTCATGAATTTCCGAAGGAATTCCTTCAGGAATTCCCGAAGGAAATCTTCCAACAATTTCCGAAGGAATTCCTCCTGGAATTTCCGAGGGAATTCCTGCAGTAATTTCCGGCGGAATTCCTCCAGGGATTTTTAAAGGAATTTCACCTGGAATTTTCAAAGGATTTCCTGCCGGAATTTCCGAAGGAATTCTTTCATGAATGTCCGAAAGAATTCCGCCGGGAATTTTCGAAGAATTTCTCCAGGAATTCCTTCACGAATTTCCGAAGGAGTTTCTCCATAAATTTCAGAAGGAATTCCTCCAGGACTTTTGCGAAGGAATCGCTCAAGGATTTTCTGAAGGAATTCCTCCATGAATTTCCGAAGGAGTTCCTCCATAAATTTCAGGAAGGAATTTCTCCAGGTATTTCCGAAGAAATTCCTCCAGGAATTCCCGAAGGAAATCCTCTACGAATTCACGAAGGAATTCCTCCAAGAGTTTCCGAGGGAATTCCTCCAGGATTTTCCCGAAGAATTCCTCCATGAGTTTCCTCCTGGAATTCCTCCTGGAATTTTCAAAGAAATTTCTCCTGGAATTTTCAAAGGATTTTCTCCTGAATTTCCGAAGGAATTCCTCTACGAATTTCCAAAGAAATCCCTCCCGGAATTTCCAAAGAAATTTCTTATGGATTTGCCTTGAAATACCTCCAAAAATTTCCGAATG
Source organism: Aedes albopictus (assembly GCF_035046485.1). Taxonomy (NCBI): domain Eukaryota; kingdom Metazoa; phylum Arthropoda; class Insecta; order Diptera; family Culicidae; genus Aedes; species Aedes albopictus. The sequence continues at coordinate 342,866,757 of NC_085138.1, forward strand.
AATTCCTATAAAAATTTTTGACGGTTGTCCTCAAAAAAATTCCTTAGGATTTTCTCACATAATCCCCAAACGTGTTTCTGAAGGAATGTTTGAAGAAGTTTCTCAAGTTTTCGTAGGAGTTCCGCAATACATTTTTGAAGGAATTTCTTGAGGAATTTCCGAAGAAACTTCTCAAGGATCTTTCGCTGGAATTCCTTGAGGAATTTCAAAAAGATTTATAAAAAAAACCGAAAAAATTCCTCAACGAACTTATCAAACAATTTCTCATGAAATTTCCGAAGGTATTCCATAAGACATTTCAGACATATGTCAAAAAAAAATCCAAACGAACTCCTTTAACAATTTCCGAATTTTCCTTATCAAGGCTTTTTTAAAGGAATTCTTCAAAGAATTTCCGAATGAGTTCCTCTAGGAAATAAAAAATCACAAAAAGCATTTCTTCAGGAATTTCCGAAATATTTTTTCAAGGAAGTTTTGAAAGATTTTTAAAGAAATTCCTTATGGAATTTCAGAAGGGCTATCTCATGAGACTTCTAGTGGATTTTTTTTCAATATTTTCGAAAGAATTGCTTCAGGAATTTGGGAAGGAATTCTCACAGAAATTTCCGGATGAATTCCTCCAAGAATTTTTGAAGGTATTCTTCAAGGAATTTTCGGAAGAATTCCTCACGAAAACTCCGAAGGAGTTCCTCAAGGAATATTCTAAATCTTTTTCAAAGAAATTACTCAAGGAATTCCCGAAGAATCTTCTAAAGGAAATCGTAGAAGAACCCTCGAAGGAATGTCTTATGGAATTTCTCAAGGAGCTTTAGAAATGAAGGAATTCCTCAAGAAATTTCTGAAGAATTTGTCAAGGAATTTCTGGTGGAATACCTCAAGGATTTTCGAAATAAATTCCTGAAATTATTTTTTAATTGATTCCTTTAAAAATTTCTGAATGCATTCCTCTAGCAACTTCCAAAGATATTGCTCCAGGAATTTCCGAAGGAATTCCTTTAGAAATTTTCAAAGATTTTTTTCCGGTAATTTCGAAGGAATTCATTAAAGGATTTTTCGAAGAAATTTCTCCAAAAAATTCTTAGGGTATTCCTCTATTCTTAGTTTGATTGGAATTTTTGAAAGAATTCCCAGATAAATCCCTAAAGTATTTTCTGGAGCTTCTCAAACGGATTTCTGGTGGAATTAAGAATGATATTTGTAAAGAATTACTGGGGAAATTCTCAAAAGAATGCATGGTAAAATTCGTAATAAAACTTCTGGAGGAATTTTTGAAGAAATTTCTGAAGGTATTCTCAACGGAATTACTGCAAGTTTTCCGAAGGTAATTTCTGCTGGAATATCTATATTAAAATAACCTGGAAAAATATTAAAGAAATTTCTGGAGAAACTGCTGGATAAATTCAAATTCATGATGGCATTTGTTAAGAAATTCCTGAAGCAATATCTTGAGGAATTCCTCAGGATTATAATCATATATGATTCTTCCATTGAACCATTCCTGTTAATCACCCATTTTTCATACTTCACTTTTATTTTTTTTTAATGATGAAGTATTTGAACTCGTTGTTACTGCAATGTGGTTTTCAGTGTAAGGGTGCTCGCCCCCCCCTGGCCGAAAAGCTGGCTACGCCCTTGCTGAAGTTGCCATATGCCTTGAACTCTTGCCCCGCAATTCGAACTTTTACCCCACTTTCAAAATAAAAGACCGCATTAGAATTCATTACAATTCCAATCTAATGCGTTTGGTTTGATGCTTTGATCAAAAACCAACATTTAGTCATAACTTCTCGAAATATTAATCATTTTTCTTAATTTTTGGAGTGAAAGACTTTCATTCTAAAAGGTTTTGAACAACATTGACACACAAAATAAATAATCTGAAATGAGCTCAAAAACATCAAAAGAAACTCTTGTTCCACTTAAACTGTTATTCATTTAAAAATCAGTCATTTTGATGCATACAATCAAAATCTATACATTATTTTCCGTGGAACAAGTTGATTCGGTACACCCTTTTGTGAATGGTCCTGAGAATTTGCTAACCATTCTCAGTGTGCACAGTTCGAGAGTTAAACATTCAAAAAGTCAATAACGGCACCGACCACGTCCTTACGGTCATCGGGGAAGGGAAGAAATGTTAGTTCGACATCCGTTGCTACTACTAGAAACTGTGGAATCCATAGCATCTCCACAGTTGTCTCGGAAAGGATTATTTGTTAGTAGGGTTGGGTAAGGCGTGAATCTTGGAGTCACCTATGGTAGGGAATTTGACCAACTTCACTGGTTATATGAAAATACGTTTCAAGCTAATCGTTGAACAAACACAATTCCGATTTATTTCATCGCAATAAATTACCCCACACAAGGTTATTAACGACGTAAGTCGTTCAAATTTGTTCACGCTCATGCATCATCTTCATCTATATATATATAAATGAGTTTGAAACCCCTTTGAGGCAACAAAACTCACGAATGGACGGACCAATCAGCATGACTCTTGCATGGTTCGATTTGTATTCATGGTGGGTGTGTTTATAAGTAAAAAAAAGTTTCAAAAATCAACTAAAAAGTAGGAAAATTTATAGATTACTGATTTTTCATGAGCTGGGAAGAAAATCAACACGATCGAAATAAAACCAATCTAGAGTGCGGTGCAGCAATGACCTCAACAGTTGTCAAACCAGCACATCTTGGCAAGACAAAGTTTGCCGGGACAGCTAGTAATAGTTATTTATGTAACAAGTTGCAAAAAGTTGATTTTTTAGCACGAGTCGTACTGGATAAATACGAAGAGCGCTGAAAAATCAAATTTTGCAACGAGTTCCATACAACATTTTATGCAATGAATTGTTTCATAATGCAACCCATTTGAGTTGTATAATGTTCATAATGCAACTCAAATGGGTTGCATTATGAACATTATGAAACTATTTTGCATTATGCTACTCATTTTAGTTGCATAATGAACCGGTACGGAAAAGTAAGTCATTATAATACTGAAATGAGTAGTATAAAACAGAAATTATGATACTGAATTGCATAAAATAAAATAACTAAACCGAAACCGATTTATTTTCACATTGTTCCACATAAGAGCGATGCAATCGTGACAAAGTGTGCTTTTTTAACTATCCGCGTAAACGCTTCATCGGCGCTTATCGGCGCCGAAGTGAGCTTTTTTGCGCTCCAAGTGTGCTTCAGAAAGTTTCAAAGGGTCCCAGGGGTGTTCCAGAGGTATTCTAGGAGATTTAGGAGCGTTCCAGAGGTCTTCGAAGGGTTTCAAGAGCGTGCCAGGGGTATCCAGGGGGTTTCAGTGACGTTCTAGGGCACTTCAGCGGGTTTCAGGATGTCCCAGGAGCACTCAGGGACGTTCCAGAATATTCCAGCGAGTTGTAGAAACGCTCCAGGGATTTTCAAGGGATAGCAGAGGCGTTCCAAGAAGTTTTAGGGTTGTTCCAGAGAGTTTCAGGTACGTTGTACAGTGTATAACTTTTGATTACGACCCTTCGTGTGGATTAAAGAGGTTTTAGGGGTGTTCCACGGGTTTTCAGGGGGTCCTAGGTGCGTTTCATAGGTGTTTCTGGTAGATTCCATGAAGTTCAAGAGACGTCCAGGTGTTGCAGGGAGTTTCAAGGAGTTCATGTGCGTTCTAGGAGATGTCCGTGGATTTCATGAGCGTTCCAGTGTTTCACGGGGTTTCAAGGGCTTTCCAAGGGTCCTTGAATCACTGAAACGCTTTAAACCCCCTCTGGAAACCCATGAAACATCCCTGAAACCCCCTTAGAACCCCTAAGGAACTATGACCCATGAAACTTAAGGGATTATAAATGTTGAGGTGCGTGAAAATATTGCTGTGAGCATTCAAAACGACAATATCAAATGCGGGAACACCAAATGCGATAAGATTCTCTATAAGTACCTCAATGTCAATGGGAGATTTTTGATTTTAGGTCGACGGTGATATAGACAATGAGTGCTAGCTGCCTTTGGTAACAATGCCTTACCGGGTTCGAAGCAGTAAAGGTTTGCACGGCAATTATGCACGGACAAGCAAATAAAAACAAAAATTTCAGATCTTGTACCGACTTTTCGAACCCTCTATGCAGAATACCCTCTTCGAATGAGTGTACATTCATTCGAAAAAAATCAGTACAAACAGTTCAACAATTGACGAATTACCCTATTTTGACAAAAAAACAGTTGTAAAGGTGCGCATAATTGCAGTATGTGTAGATCTCACTAGCTCAATAAAACATCAGAATTTGAAAACATTCTCAATCATCATCATGAGAATATTCTTAACAATAAATTGAGCATCAAATTGGACGAAATAAGATTATTTATTTAGATGCTCCGGATAACGACGGAATCTTCTATATTCCCAAGATACTTGCGTAGCGTTTTTGGTATCCGTGCCCGGTTTTATCGCCATCAACAGGTTTTCCACAGATAGGAAAAAACACATGTCAAGCCCTCAACCAACAGGTTGTTGAATCGCTTCCCATGAAAATCATCACCCGCATTCCACGAACCAAGTCAATCATCAAGCACTTTTCACCCTCAGTAGGGTGGTTCACTCCCGCACTACATCTCATAACCGCTCATCGCCCACATTCCTCCGTCCACTAATCGTGCTTCATTCAGCACCACTAGGCTTAATGTGGGGGTGGCCCACCCACATCCATCCGTCCATGCAACCGGGGGCGTTGCTTCTAGGATAGAGATATGGGTGGGTGGTAGCGAATGGCCCTGTTCGCTCCTCAAGTTTCACTTAACCAACCGCGATCTGCAGCATCACATCTTCACACTGTCTGTCGTCGGGAGGCGGGTTGGGAAAGATGATATTTTTACGCCAACATCCTGCGCGCCTTCTTCCTTCACATTCCCGGTTGAGGTTTGCCACGTACCAGCACCATTATCATGAGCAGCAGCAACAGCCTCAGTGGGTGGCCCTCAACAAGTTTGTGCAATTTTTGTGTCGGCACGTAATGCCCCCATGATGACGGTGTTGTGGTGTCGTCAATGATACTGATGGTGGGGTGTACAAACAGTGAATGTAACGGCGTGGTGATTCACTGGAAGAGCACGTGGATTTTGTCTGTTGGATTAGGCGGGCGTCAGGAAAATGTGGGTGGCTTGTTGTCAAAATTTTATGAATGAATCCGCTCCGGGCATATAGGAAAAATTATTTGAATATCTTAATTCTTCGTATAGCGGGGCTCCAGTTAGCCTACTAGTGGATAAGGCTTTGGATAGGAAATGGCCGGGCGACTTTGAACAACCTTTTAAAAATAAATCGCACCCTATTCACCACTAACACCTACTAATTGAACGTTTTTCTTTCCTTTTTCAGATAACCGCTAGTGGTGGCCACAGCAGCTACTGCCCCCGCTAGGGTGGTTCACCATGACCACTCTAATCCCCACGTCTCAACCCACCGGGGTTGAGGCGTACGAGGACATGTTCAAGGAGATCACCCGTAAGCTGTACGGGGACGAATCCGGCCATGGCCTCTACCCACACAACACCCAGGTGGCCCAAGTGGCCCAGCTGGCTTCGGGTGCCCCAGCGGCACCCGAAGGAGGCGAGCGGTCCTTTACAACACTGGTATCGGATCGCAGCACGGCGCAGATCGATTACGAAAACAACATTACCACCGTAACCATTCAACAGCAACAGCAGCAACAAGGTGGTCAACAACAACAACAACAGCAACAATCCGGAGGGGGCTTCAAATCCGAAGAGCACCTCACGACGGCCTTCGGGTTGGCCGCGCTCATGCAGAATGGATTCCCTCCGCCGGGTGCCATCCTGAATCCGGTCAACTTTCCGGTCGGCGCCACGCTGAAACCAAGCACAAGTGAGTTTGAGATAGGTAACCAATACGTGCGTTGACGTATCGGCCGCTGCTACATACAGCTACTAGCGTGGGTCATCGGAACCGATTTCTCAGATCAAAGCTATTTTAATTTCATTTCGGATCCTGAGCCTATCTGTGCAAAATTTGAGCACGATCGGTTGCGTTTACACTTAGCGCATTGCAATTGAAATTTTTATGGAATGTTGTATGAGAAAATAAACTTTTTTGCATTTCTATCATAAGTTGAAAAAGTTTGTCTGAAACTTTTTAACCGATGATGTAAAATAATAGCCCAGGATGTTCTGAAAAACTTTGTCGAAGACCACAAGGCGATCCGATGCTTGTAAATAAAGTTATATTCAGCAAAGCGAATGCGCATGTGTTTAAGTTTTAACATGTAAAGGAATATCAATAGCAACAAAATTATGCTGTTTCGGTAAGCATTATCAACGCTATTACTGTTTTAATAGGATTCAGATGACCCACTCTAAGCTACATATTATTACTTTGATCAGTGGTTTTCAGCTGTAGTACATAACCTCCCATTCTGAGACAATCTTCCACAATCAAAAATCCAGATTGAATCAAGGATTTCAGCCAGCCTAAATTCTGCTGATAATTAGATCAAGGGCGTTTCCAGAGGGGGACAGAGGGGTGGTCCGTGCTAAACCCATTTCCCCAGGAACTCTTCTTAGGATTCCTTCAATAATTCTTCCTCGTATTCTTTAAGGAACTCCTCCAGGAATTGATCCAGTACTCCAGGAACAGTTTAAGGATTCCTCTAGAAATTGCTTCCGGGTTTTCTTCTGGAGTTTCTTCAGGAATTCCTCTAGGCATTTTCTCAGGAACTGCTACATGGATTCATTCCTCTACGAACACTTCTAAGGATTCCTTCAGGACTTCTCCAAGCATTTCATCTGCGATTTCAAGAATTATTCCTGGTATTCCTCTACGGATTCCTGGTTTCTTTAAAAATCCCTCCAGAAATTCATCTAGAGATTCCTCTAAAAATTTCGCCAGAAATAATTCCTCTAGGAATTGCTCTAGGGAATTTTCCAGGAGTTCCTCTGGAGATACCTTCAGGTATTCCTAAAGGAATTCTTTCTGCCATTCCTCCAGAAATTGCTTTCATCCAGGAGTTCTTCAAGAAATTTCTCCAAGGATTTTTCCTACAGGAATTCCTGGAGTCCAAACATTTCTTCAGAAATTGCTTCAGGGATTTCTCAAAGAATTCCACTAGGGATTCTCCAACGCATTTGGCCAGGTATTTATCTAAGCATTCTTTCAGGGATTTCTCCTTGGATTCTTGCAGACATTTCTCCAGGAATTCTTTCGGCGTTTCCTCCAGATATTCTTCTAGGAATTGCTTCAGGGACTCCTCCAGGAATTCCTCCGGGATTTCCCCGGGAGTGCTTCCAGGAGTTTCCTCCTGGGATTCCTCTAGGAATTCATAAAGGCATTCCTTCAGGATTTTATCTAGGAATTTTCCAGGGTCTCCTCGTGGAATTCCTACACAAATTAACCCAGACATTTCGTCAGGGATTCCTCCAGGAATTTAACCAGGATTTGATCTAATAATTCCTTCATAACTTCTGTCAGAAATTCATCCAGGAATTTCTCCAGGAGATCCTTCAGAGATTCCTTCAAAAATTCCTTCAGGATTTTCTCTAGGAATACCTTTTGGATTTTCAGGTATTTCTCATGGAATTCTTACAGATTTTCCTTCAGTAATTACTGCAGGAACACCTCCAGGAATTCCACCAGGATTCGAATTTCTTTAAGGATTCCCCCAAGGATTATTTCAGGAATTCCTTCGAGGATTTCTTCAGGAATTTCTCCAGAAGATCCTCTTGAAATCCCACCAGGAATTTCCCAAGGATTTTTTTTTTCAGAAATTTCTCCCAGAGTGCCTCTTAAGATTCCTACAGAAATTCATCCAGATATTCTTTCAAGAATTCTTCTAGAGATTTTTCCAGAGATTCCTTCAGGAATTTTTTCAGGTATTCCTTCAGGAATTTCTCCCCGTATTTCTCCAGGGATTCCTCCAGGAAATCCTCCAGATATTTCTACAATGTTTCTTCCAGAAAATCCTCTAGGTATTTCTTCAGGAATTCTTCCAGAGATTCTCGAAAGACATTTTTCATGGAATCCTCCAGGCATTTCTCCAGAAATTCCACTAGAGATTTCTCCAGGAATTGCTTCAGGGATTGCTCCAGGGATTTCTCCAAGGATTGTCCCAGGGATTCCTTCAGGAATTTCTTCGATGATTTCTTCAAAAATCCTTCCAGAAATTCCTCTAGAAATTCCTTCCAGAATTTCTCATCGATTTTTTAGAAATAGAATAGTAATAGAAATTGAAAACTCTCAGAACTGTAGAGATTCCTTCAGAAATTCATCCAGTAATTATTTCAAGAATTCCTCTAGAGATTTTTCCAGGAATTTCTTCAGGGATTGATCCAGCAATTCCCACAAGAATACCTCTAGGAAGTGCTCCAGGCATTCCTCCAGGAATTTCTCAAAGAACTCTTCCAGGAATCTCTCTAGGAATTTCCCCAGAAAATTTTTCAGGAATTCCTCTAGGAATTGATCCAAGAATAGCTCCTGAACATCCTTCAGAAATTATATTAGCAATTCCTACAGGTTTTCTACAGAAAATCCTCTAGGAATTTCTTCAGAGATTCTGCCAGGAGATTCCTGTAGAAATACTTTGGGGATTTCTCCACGAATTTCCCCAGGAATTTTCCCAGCGATTCCTCCAGAAAATCCTCCGGAAATTCCTCCTGGAATTTCTCAAGGGACTTTTTTCAGAAATTTCTCCAGGAATTCATCCAGGAATTCCTGCTGGGTCTCATCCCAGAATACCTCCAGGGATTATGCCAGCAGTTCCTTCAGAAATTTCAGACATCCTTCAATCATCTTTCCCAGGCATGTACCCAAGTTCCATAGTTATTAACTGAATTAAAGTTTGCATTTGCCTTACTCGTTTGTCTGAGGCCAATAATCTGCGATGATGACTGCATCGAAGCCACGAGGGAAAACAATTGACACATGTGGAAGATGAAGTTCTATGCCGGGCGTGGTATACGGTGTCTTTTAGGGATTCCTCTAGAACTTCCTTTATCGTTTCCTCCAGGAGTTCATTCAAGTGTTCCTCCAGTTGCCTTCAGGTGCTTCTCCTGGAGTTCCTCCAAAGATTCCTTCAGAAGTTCCAGCAGAAATTTATCCAGGAGTACTTTCACTTTCAGGATTTCCTCTAAGAGTTTCTTCTGGGATGGCGCCAGTAGAACCTCTAGAGATTTCTCTAGGAGTTCCTTTAGGGATTTCTCTAGAAGGACCTATAGGAATTCCCCCAGGAGTTCTTTCAGGGAATCCTCCAGAAGTTCCTTCAAGGATTCATCCAGAAGGTCCTTCAGTTTTTTTTTCTCCTGAAGTTCATTCAGGGATTTCTCCAGTAGTTTTTATAGGAATTCCTCTAAAAACTCCTCCAGGGATTTTTCCAACGGTTCCTTCAGAGGAGATTCCTCCAGAAGTTCCTTCAGATGTTTCTCCTGGAGTTCATTCAGGAATTTCTTCAGAAGATTCAGCAAAGAGTAGGATTTATTTTTGTCTGTATTAACGAGATTTTTAACCCCAGGCTAGTTCATCTCGGGGTCCACACTTTACTTCCCTTACGAAGGAAGAACTCACATTTCGTGAGTAAGTCGGGAGTGGGATTCGATCTCAGGTCCTCGGTGTGATAGTCTTGTGTTCAAACCACAACACCAGGTCCACTCCCACCAGGAATAGGAGTATCTTCAGGTTTTCCTCCAGCAGTTCATTCTGGGACACCTCCAGAAGTTTCATCAGAGGTTCTTCCAGATGTTCTTTCAGGGATTCCTCTAGGAGTTCGTGCAGGAATTCCTTCAGAAGTTCCTTCAGAGAGTGTATTTTTTCTTCCCAACTTTCATGTCTGAAAAAAAAACTTGGGACAAATAAGTAGATTTCCAAAAAGTTCAAAGGTTATCTCTATACATATTCTACTCTCCGACTGAAAACCACTGTCTCTGATCACCCTGCTTGCTGTAACATTTTCAAATTCTAACCAGTTGCTTATCCAACCTTGTCCACAGATATCGCCATAGCCACGACAGACGATCGCTGGCAGCAACAAACCCAACAGTCCCAACCTCAAGACCAGCAGCAGCAACAATCGGTTGGAGGCCAGGAGCAAACCTGGACGCCCAATGGCAAACAGTCCTCGTCGTACTCCCAGAAAACGTTCAAGAAACCCAAGATTGAACCCCAGGACGGTTCCCCGACCGGAGCCGGAGTCAGTACCCTAAACATTCCCCAAACCGGAAGCGACAAGAACAAGGCGAACTTCGGTTCGGCCGCCGTCGGAGCAGCCACCGGAAAACGCTACAGCTGCACCTCGTGCCCGTACACCACTGATCGTCGAGATCTGTTCACGCGCCACGAAAACATCCACAAGGAGGAAAAGCCATTCCACTGCTACGCCTGCCTGAAGCAGTTCAACCGGGCCGATCACGTCAAGAAGCATTTCCTCCGGATGCACCGCGATATGGAGTACGAAATCACAAAGACCAGGAAGTCGGTCGGCTCCAAGAATAACTATTACAACAATGTTTCGGTCAGCAGCGCTGCCAACACAGTTCCGGTCTCGGCGACGGTTACTCAATCGTTGGTCTCCCAGCCCGCTACGATCATCCAGCAGACCAGCAACACTCTGAACATTCCCACGGCAACGTTCCCAACGCAAATCACCATTCCCACCCATCACACGCCAGCCATCGAGCACAACACAGTAAGCCATGACATTACCACCTTGAACGGCGTTGTTCATCACGTGACGCAGCAACATCAACAACAACAGCAGCAGCAGCAGGCCGTGCCACCGCCACAGCCGCAGCCGCCGCACCAGCCTACTCAGATCATCCTATCCGCCCCACCGATTGTGACCATCAAGCAGGAGAAGGGTGGTGCCATCACCACAACGACGACTACGGCAGCGGCCGTGGCAGCGGCCACCGCCATTGTCCAGAATACTCAACCGCGGGACATTGTGGACGAGATACCGAGCGTCGACGACAAATCGCTCGTGAAAAAATTGAAGGGCGAGAAGCGGTTCAGCTGTTGCTACTGTCCGTGGACCGGTAAGTGGTTTTCCTAGTTTACTTCATCTTAGTAAGGGAGTTAGTTTGAGCTTAAATTGACCGCGGGGCGGGATCACAACGTCCGTAGTTACCATTTTCTGTGTCGTCCATCAGCTGAAGCAATAACCGCCCTTGGCAGATCGGGTAGTGCAATACCTACTTCGGTAAAGTTGGAAACTTTACTGCTAGAGACGCTATATACATGATGTAGCCACAGAGATGGAATCTTAGCTCTGTTTTCCTCCACAGGGATTTCTCCAGAAGTTCCGTCAGGGATTCTCTCTGGAACTATTTTAGAGATACCTCTTTCAATAACTTCTAAGATCTTTCAGAACATTGCTTTAATTTTACCAATTTTACGCATTTCATCTTAATTTCCTCCCGTAGGTTCTTTTAGATTCCCACCGGCATTTTTCCAATATTCCGGTGATTCTTTCTGGTATTCCTGAATTCCGACTGATTTCGCTCGCAGTTTTTCGCAGCAGTCATGCTGCATAATTTCTTCCATTGGTATTAGATCATCACGAGATTTCTCCCAGGATTCCTCCTGCATGTTCTCATAGAAATTTTCAAGGGATTTTTCCAGTGTAACTATATCCTGGAATTTCTGTAGGAATTACTCCCATGATGTTTGTTAGGTGTTGTCCCAGGTTATTTTTAGAAATTCTTCACTGGAATTCTTGGAATTTATTTAGAAATACCTCTTGAAATTCCTCCCAGGGTTTTTTTTACACGATTCCTTATTATTTAGTATTTTTCAAGATATTTGTCTTGGTATTCCTTTTTGAATTCCTTCTGGATTCCTACCAGCATTTTTCCATGATACGAACATTTCATTCCGGGATTCTTCCTTGAGAATATTCTAGGATTCCAGAAATTCGATTTCTTCTGGAATTTTTACATACAGAATTTCATATCATACAGAATTTCTCTAGAGATTTTCCCTTTATTGTTCCCAGATTTCCCGAGGGTTTCTACCAGGACTTATCCCGAGATCTCTACAAGAGTTTCTCTCAGGATATACCGCAGATGTTGTCGCGGAATTTCTCTCGGGATTCCTCTTGAAAGTGTTATTCCTGGGATTTCTACTAAAGCTCCTCCAACGGTTTTAAGGAGTTTTTCACTAATTTTCTGCAGGAATTCTTTCCGGGATTTCTTCCGGAATTCTCTCCTGTGATTTCTTTAAGAAATTTAGCTTTCTTCTAGAGTTTCTCCTTGGATTTCCACAGAAGTTTCTGCTGGTATATTTCCCAAAGGTTCTCACGGGATTTCTCTCAGAGCTTCTGAAAGGAAGATTCCTTCGGCTGTTGATCCTGGAATGTCTCTCAGAGTTTTTCAGAATTTATTCTGGTCTTTCTCCTAAGATGTTTAACGAGAGTCTTCTGGGATTTCTGCAGGAGCTACTACTGGTATTTCTCATGGAGTTCGTGCCGTAATTTATCAAGACTTTTCTTTGTAGTTGATTATCTAATTCCTTGCAGTGATCCACCTGAGATTATTTTCTTACAGATTTTCTCGGGATTACTCCCGGAGCTCTTCCCGGAATCTCTACCAGAATTTTTCCCGAAATTCTGGATGCTACTCTTTGGGCTTTCTTTAAAAATTGACCCCGGAGTTCTTGCAGGATTTTTTCAGACTTTTTCTCGGATTATCTCCTGGGATACGTTACGAGATTTCTTGTAAGAAATTCCCGGAGAAAAATATGAAGGAATCCCGGTCAAATTTTGCGAAAATCTCCACAAAGACGTATTGGAGTAATCTCGAAAAGAACTACGAAAAAAATCCTGAGAGAAACCGGAACATCTCGGAAAAAAGTTCTGGGACTAATCCCAGGGGGAAATATTAAGAAAATACGAGCGATACCCCGCAAGGAAATCCACGAGAAAAATCTGAAAACTATCTCTGGAAGAAATCCTTGGAAAAACTTCTGCAAAAGTCTCTAGGTAAACTTTTGGAAAACTATCCCGAAACCACTAAGAGAAATTCCTGGAAGAACTTTGGAAAAAAATGGAAAGATCTCCGAGAGGAATCCAGCGAGAAACTCTGGAAGAAAGTCCGGGGGTGCATACTCTAGCAGAGAGCCCGTGACAAAACTTCGAAAAACCTGAAATTGTGAAAAATCTCGGAAGGAGCTATTTCAGGCCAAACATTTCAATAGGTTCTATCTGCATTTGAGAGGCTCTTTGTTCACTTTCTCTTGCAATTATTACAATGTAATGATACACTTTACAACTACTTTTGCAGTACAAATCAAAAGACGATTGTTTTGACCATCGTTCTATGCAAGGAGACAATCATAATTCAAATAAACAGCTGAGATATTAACGAAGGAGAGGCAAACCAAAGAGAGCCTCTCTTCTGCAGATTGGACCTTTAGACATGTTTGGCCTGATTTATGGAAGCAAATACGTAAAAACTCTAGATATTCGTGGGCAAACTGGTGAAAGCCAGAAAACAAAAATATTTGTATTTTTAAGAGTATTTGGATATTGGATGTCATTGTAGGTGTAAATGTCAAAGCAATTTCTTGCAATTAACCTAAAAGAACTTTGGACAAAGTTTAGAATTATTCCTCAATCGATTGTTGCAATTCGAATGTGTTTTGTTAAACATTTCTTGAAAGAATTCAAGGACTTGTTGAAATCTCTTGCGCATTTCTCCTTAAAATGTTCATCTTTAGTTTTGAGGATATTTCTGTAAAGTTTTTGAGAAATATTGAAATTTTATAATATTTGATCTAATTTTTGATTTATCAACTTTTAAAGTTTCCCTCTAGAAAAACTTGGAAAACCCAGGGAATTTTATTTTGTCTTATGAGTAGACAAGACACCCTACGTGAGCTTTCGTGCAGAGTTTCTCGCGGGATTTCTCTTCAAGTTTCACATGAGATTTCCGTGGCAGTTTCTTCCGGAACTTTTTTTTTTCTTATAGAGGTTTTCAGGGCCTACGGCTGGTTCACCTTAAAAAACTTCCGGAACTTATTTTAGAAGATTCCGTTCGGTGTTGCTCCCGGGGATGTATTTCAAAGTTTTCCAGAACTTCCTGAATTTTTTTCCAGTTCCTTTTGGAACTTCTACAGGAGCTATTGTTAATATTTCTCGGAGAGTTCTTCCCACAATTTCTTTCAGTGGATTGTTCAGATTTCTCCTTGTTATTGTTTCCGGGATTTCTTGCTGTGATCGTCCTGAGATTTCTCTTAAAGATTTTTCTTAGTTTACTCCCAGTGATTTTCCCAGAATCCCTACTGAAAATTGCCCGAACCCTTTTGATGATCCTTTTGGGTAAGAGATGAACCAGCCTAGGGCTGAAAATCTCTATAATAAAGAAATAATAATAATAATAATCCTTTTGGGGTTTCTCTAACAGCTCGGATTTCTCAGGAGATTTTTTTACTAAAGCCTTTATTTTTATTTTTAAAGAATTTCCCAAAAAATAGTCTAAAAAACTCCTGTAGGAATCTCACAAGGTACTACGAGAAATAACGAGAGGAACTTTGGATGCAATTACGAGAAAACCCGGATCATCTCAGGGAGTAAACTTCAGGGAGTAATCTTGGAGATGTGCTTGAAAGAACTTTAGAAGTCTCGCAAAAATCCCAGGAAAAACAACTAAGAGAAACTCCCGAAGTTTGGAAAAAAAATGTTTGAGTCTCCGGAAGGAATCCCTCCAGAATCTCTGGAAGAAATTCCGGGAAGTACTCCTGCAGAAACCCAGTAAAAAACTTCTCAAAAAATCCTGGTTGAAATCCCAGGAACAATTTTCAGAAGTTGCAGAAGGGAAGCAAGTCCGGAAAACCCCAGGGATGAAATCTTGGGAGCAATTCAGAAACAAACTCCGACAAACCTTCAGGCAATCAAGGAAGAATCCCGGGAGAAATTACAGTAGAATTCAGTAAGAAATTACGTAAGAATTTGAAGAACATGATGGTAGTATGGCATGACAGTTTTGCAATGTAGACCTGGAGTTCCAGTAGTTCCGAAAACTGCGAAACTCGAAAACCGGAAATGTGAGAAAATGGGGTCATTGAATTCGGAGCAGGTTTCAGGGACTTTTTCGGAGGTTTCATAGGGTTAAAGGGACGTAACAGGCGGTTTTTGGAGATATCGGAGGATCTCTTTCGTGGTTTTAGTGCGTTACAGTGGGTCAGAGGGGATTTTCAGAGGCATTTCAGGAAGTTCGGGAGTGCTTTCAGCGGCTTCAATTCAAAGGTGTTCCAGGAACTTCAAAGGCGTTTTTTGGTGGTATCGGAGGGTAGCAGGTGCGTTACAAGGGGTCTGTGGGAGTTACAGGACGTTTTTAGAGACATTTGAGGGAGTTTCGAAGGATTTTTAGCAGGTTTCAGAACGTTAAATGGGGCTTCAGGGGTATTTTAAGGGTTTTCCAAGGGTTGCAGGTGGTCGGAGGTTTCAGGGGGTTTTGGAAGCATATCAGGAAGTTTCAGAGAATTTTAAGGGGGTTTCAGTGATTTCAGACGCGTTCAAATACAAAGGAATGGAATGTTGGAAATACAGACAGGAACTTGCCATTAGAGGTTATGATCCTCGCAATGCACAATCCGAAAATGTTTTTGGAACCACTGGTTTCATTTCATTAATTCACTAAATTTGCCCATGAGTGTTGCTTCTGGTCATGCGTAAATGTTTTTGTAGCATCATCATCATACATTCATGATCATCATGCAAACTAAAGTTTTTGACAGCTTATTTTGGATCACATTTGTGTTTCGGTCTCAAAATAACAACAGCAATGATACTGGACCCAACGTTATTAGAAGAACCAAAAATGTTGTGAAATCTATATTGACACAACGGAAGTAGTCTACACAGTTAACCCTCGAGATTACCCACCTCTCAACCTTTCCTCTTCGCACTCTTTCTTCGACAAGATGTGCCCTGTGGTTCCGATCGGTTCTTCTTCCTTCTCGCACCACAACACGTAATAGGCGGCGTCAGGCTTGCCTCCTGCCTCAGAATCGCTCCCTGCCTTCCCAAACCTCCACTTCCACCGCTCCCTCCAGCACCATCCATACCGTCATCATTCTCCATGTGCTTACAATTCTTCAACGGACAGTTACAGTTCGGCTTCTTGCCTGCCGGAATCCTTGTCGATCTACAAGATGGTCCACAGTCGCACTTCCCCGGACAAACCGGTGGCGGTTCGTACCTGCCCCTGATGTGGCCACACCGATGCAGTGGACACTTTCCGTGGCAGCTTTCGCACAGAATCCGATCGCCGGCAGCCAGGCGCATCAAAATCTCACTGGAAGCTGCGGCCTGCTGGGCGGTTGAATGCTTCAGCAATAGCTGTTCCACCAGGGTGTTTGAGTCCTCCGAAGATCGTGGCGAGTAGCCGGAGCGTTCAACCAACTCAGATTTCTGCTCGTTCAGAAAGTTGCCACAATTGGAACAGGTGGAGTTGCCGCAGGCAGTTCCCGTGGAGTACGAGTGATAGGACCGCGGCGCCGAATACTGGGTAGAATCGCTAATCAGTAACCTGGTCGGGGAGAACACTTCGACGGAAGTCGTCGTATCTACGCACTTGTCGGAAGTGGTCTTTTTGACAGTGGTGGAACTCTTCGTCGGATACGGACAGTAATCATCGAGGTGATCCCGTGATCGTGGGCAACCACAGCGGTGGTACTTGGGCACGTCCGTTAATTGAGATGCGGGGCAGCAGGACTGCTGCGAAGCAACGGGTTCAATTGACGCAGGGCAGATAACTTCCCTGGAACCATCCTGCTGTAGGATCTTGAGTTTATGTTTCAACTCGGACACCAATCGCCGCAGGCGGTCCCGATCCGGATAGGTGGAGTTTTCGTAGTATTTGCCACAGATGTGGTTGATGTTGCAGTCCGAGTAGTCTTTGGACGCAACAATTTCCTGGGTCAGGTGGTACAGGAACAGGGACAGTTCGCGGTCGGCGGCCATGCTGGACTGGAATAGAAGAGTGACTGGTAAATGGCTTCAACTATTCGGGCATTGGCTGAACTTACATGTTAGATGTTATTAAGATTTGATACACAAGAATTTTGAAATAATTTCCAAATTTACATTTTGACGAATTATTTTTGTTTATGCCAAATGCACACAACGAAAGCTTTGAGTTCCGAACAACGCCTACTGAGTAGTAGAATGGGTCTTTGTGATCGTTTTCTCAGAATCTGATCAGCAATTTTTGGGTTCCATTTCGGTTTAACCCTTTGGAGTCGGAGGGGTCATATATGACCCCAACACCTTTAGAGACACTATAGGGATATTCCAGGTCAGCCAAACTACCTTGGAATTCAGAACTTCAGGTCTACACTCGTAACAATAGCCATATCTGTTATACTGAGTAACGCTGCATAATCAACCGCGGTTACTGGAGCAGTCTGAAGTCTACTAGCTTATTATAACCCTTTGGGACATTCAGGGTCGTCCAAACTGTTCTATAATGAAGTCCTTCAAATCTACAAGAATAAGCCATATGAATAAAGTTGAGTAAATACTCTTTACTAAATCTCTGTGAAGTCGTGGAGCAAATCTCTGTGAATCTTCACAGAGATCTGAGTAAAGAGTATTTACTCAGCTTTATTCATACGGCCTAATAACTCCGTGTTTTCGTCATAAATAAATGTATTGTATAATCTGGTGGGATCCGTGAAGCTCATGCAATCTCATTCATGTTCAAATGTCATTTAGAGACAATAAAGGGATATTCCAGGTCAGCCAAACTACCTTGGAGTTCAGAACTTTAGGTCTACACTTGTAACAGTAGCCATAGCTGTTAAACTGAGGAACGATGCATAATCAACCGTGATTACTGGAGCAATCTGAAGTCTTCTTGCTTATTACAACCCTTTGGGATATTCACGGTCGTCCAAATTGTTCTATAATAAAATTCTTCAAATCTACAAGAATATCTTTATGTGTTTTCACCACAAATAATAGTATTGCATAATTTTCTGGGATCTCTGAAGCTTTGAAAAACTTCAAATGTCATTTAGAGACACTATATGGATATTTCAGGTCAGCCAAACTAGCTTGGAGTTCAGAACTTCAGGTCTACATTCGTAACAACAGCCATATCTGCAATACTAAGTAACGTTGCATATTTATCTGTGGTTACTGGACCAATCTAAAAGCTACTTGTTTATTATTAACCTTTAGGACATTCAGGGTCGGGCAAACTGTTCTAAAATGGAGTCCTTCAAATCTACAAGAAAAACTTTGTGTTTTCGCCATACATAATAGCATAGCATAATCTGCTGAGATCCGTGAAGCTCTTGAAATCTTAAAAGTTATTTAGAGACACTATGGAAATATTCCAGGTCAGCCAAACTATCATGGAGTTCAGAACTTAAGGTCTACACTCGTAACATCAGCTATATTCGACATACTGAGTAAAGTTTCGGCACTTGCAATTTTTCGCCAGTTGCTCTTCCTCCTGAGGGGTCTGGTACGTTTGGCATAAGGCCGTTTGGCATAATGTCATTTGGCATAAGGACGTTTGGCATAAAGGACACTTTTTTTATTCTTAATCACTTAACCTAATTTACAGCTCTATTGTCCACTGGGGCACTACGTGAGCAATTTCAATTGACAGCTGCACTTACATTTTGTACAGCGCCTAGATTCTATTCTACTTTATCGAACTGGTTGCCTTTCTGCTGCTTTCACTTTTTCTACTTTATACCTAGTAGAATGATGAGCACAAGGGGTGATGAAAGATGGCCGTTGTTCCTTTCCAGTCCGATTGGGGGTCCATTATGAGTAGCAGTTCGCCGATATCCAGGTATCCGGGTCCGTTTGAACCATGGGGCTCAGAAGAGGGTCAGTGTCAGTTGCTCTCGGGGGAAAAGCCACTGACGAAAAATTGCAAGTGCCGGGGCTGGGAATCAAACCCATGACCATCCGCATATGAAGCGAACGTGTGACCAACTACGCCACGGGCCCCGGCTGTAAAGGACACTTGGCATAAAGGACATTTGGCATAAAGGGACGTTTTGCATAATGGACATTCGGCATAAAGTACGTTTGGCATAAAATGATTTCAGTAAAAAGTGAACTACATACTTAACGTAAAAGAAGGATAAGTATTCTAAAGAAGAATAACACATTATAATGTATTAATTTTTATGGATATAATATGCAGACAAGGATGATTTGCTGGAAAGAACCATTACCGGAATCTAAATTGCTTGTATCGATTAAGAACAGCCTATATACAAAAGAAGGAACATTCCCCTTCCAAAAAAAATCAAATTCATGGAAGCAAAAGGTTATTTCGAAAATAAGAGATTGTTACAAAAATAAAAGAAAATAAATTATTTCCAAAGGATTAACACATCACGATACACAGAACCTTACAAATGCACAAATTAGGAACATCACAAATTGACGCAGCACAACACATAACATAAATGTGCCCTGTTATCCAGATGGATAACTCCTTCCGATCACAGGATGACGTGGTTTCATTTATTGATTTGGGTCCGTCAATCATCCTGGAATTGTATTTTTGTTGGCAGTATGCCTTTTAGTTCACAGCATTTGTTGCTGTGCTCATCGCTTGGTTTTTGTCTAGGAAAACTAATCCTAATCGGGCATCCCGTTTCGGGATTCGATACTTGAGTTCAACAACTTGAAGTCCGTGGCAGGGAAAGGTTTACGTCTCTAGTACTTAATCGTGGCCCGAAATGGCCTGAATGTTGGCAATCGAAATAGGATTGCACTTCATTGGCCTGTATCCTGCCAGAACCCTATAAATGTTAATTAATACTAGGGTAATATTTACAAGTTAAAATTCAACATGTAGCACAAAGAACGTACGAATATTAAACTTTGAACACATCAAACAATTATTCTGTCTTATAATTGTAACAAATACGGGCCCATATAGCCGAGGCGGTAAACGCACGGGTATTCAGCAGGACCATGCTGAGGGTGACGGGTTCGATTCCCGGTCGGTCCAGGATCTTTTCGTAAAGAAAATTTCCTTGACTTCCTTGGGCATAGAGTATCTTCGTGCCTGCCACACGATATACACATGCAAAATGGTCATTGGCAGAGGAAGCTCTCAGTTAATAACTGTGGAAGTGCTCATAGAGCACTAAGCTGAGAAGCAGGCTTTGTCCCAGGAGGACGTTACGCCAAGAAGAGAAGAGGAGGAATTGTAACAAATATTTAAACCCGTAACAAGATCCAGTATAATGCACCAACAACAAGTTTGCCTTCTTTCCCTTGAAGGCTGTTCTATAATTTTTCTCCAGAGGAAAAATATATTTCACATATTCTTTATGCCAAACGTCCTTTATGCCAAACGTCCCTTTATGCCAAGTGTCCTTTATGCCAAATGTCTTTTATGCCAAACATCCTATGCCAAATGTCCTTTTGCCAAACGGCCTTATGCCAAACGTACCAGACCCCTCCTGAGAGCAGCTGAGACCTGACCCTTTTCTGAGCATATGCTCAAACGGACCCGGAAACTTGGATATCGGCTAACGGCAACTCATATTGGACCCCCAATCGGACTGGATAAGGAACAAGAGCCACACATTAACATCCTCTCGTGCTCTTCATTCTAACCATGGACAGGGTAGAAAGTGACAGCAGCGCAACAGCAACCATTTCGATATAGTACAGTAAGAAGAGAATACATTTAGGCGCTGTACAAAGTGTAAGTGCTGCCGCCAATGGGAATCGCTCACGTAGTGCCCTAGTGGACAATAGAGCTGTAAATTAGGTTAAATGATTGAAGAATAAAAAAAACATAACTCGTTATCGCCAAAACAGAAGCTTCAATTGCTGTAGATGCAACCAAAATGGTTTGGATGGCCCCAGCTGATCTTATGATGTCTATTGAGCTTTCAGAAGACTTACTGGACATGATAGATTACAAATCGGAGCTTTGTATAATGAAAGAATCTACCGTTACACCCGTAGACTTTAGGATCTAAACTCAAGAACAGTTTGGATGACCTAGGATATCCCGACTGAGCTGATACTGTTTATTGAACTTCCAAAAGACTTACTGGACATGATAGATTACAAACCAAAGCTTTGTATAAATGAAAGAAGCTACCGTTACACCCGTAGACTATAGGATCTAAACTCAAGAACAGTTAGGATGACCTAGGATATCCCGGACTGATGTAATACTCTCTATTGAACTTTCAGAAGACTTTCTGGACATGATAGATCACAAATCGTAGCTTTGTATAATGAAAGAAGTTACCGTTACACCTGTAGACTTTCGGATCTAAACTCAAGAACAGTTTGGAGGACCTAGCATAACTCGACTGATCTTACACTCTCATTTGAACTTTCAGAAGACTTACTGGACATAATAGATTACAAATTAATACTTTATATAATGACAGAAGTTACCGTTACACCCGCAGACTTTAGGGTCCAAACTCAAGAACAGTTTGGATGACCTAGGATACCCCGACTGATCTTATACTCTCTATTGAACTTTCTGAAGACTTACTGGACATGATAGATTACAAATTGAAGCTTTGTAATGAAAGAAGGGCCCATATAGCCGAGGCGGTAAACGCACGGGTATTCAGCATGACCATGCTGAGGGTGACGGGTTCGATTCCCGGTCGGTCCAGGATCTTTTCGCAAAGGAAATTTCCTTGACTTCCTTGGGCATAGAGTATCTTCGTGCCTGCTACACGATATACGCATGCAAAATGGTCATTGGCAGAGGAAGCTCTCAGTTAATAACTGTGGAAGTGCTCATAGAACACTAAGCTGAGAAACAGGCTTTGTCCCAATGAGGACGTTACGCCAAGAAGAGAGAGAGAGAATGAAAGAAGTTACCGTTACAGCCGTAGACTTAAGGATCTAAACTCAAGAACAGTTTGGATGACCTAGGATGTCCGGAAAAAATATTCTGTATAATATTCTACCTTTTTTATACTATTGAGCACCAAAACTACAGAAATACGTAGAAAAAACTCAATAATAACGCTTGGAAAAATTCCGGCTTCAAAAGGTTTCAATAAAAAACACTCCGGAACGGCCAATCAAATTGACTACATTTTTAACGTTTCTGTTTTCTCCATTCAATTTCCAGGTGCCGACAACTGGGGTCTCAAGCGCCACCTGAACACCCACACGAAACCGTTCGTCTGTATGCTGTGCGACTACAAGGCGGCCCGCTCCGAACGGTTGGCCACCCACGTGTTCAAGGTGCACAACAAGAAGGCCTGCAACAAGTGCACCTACTTTGCCGAGGACCAAGATCAACTCAACACCCATCTGCTGGAGGCGCAGTAAGTATCCGTTTTCTTCAGTTATTCTTAGTCTCTAGTTGACATAGGGTAGGACGGGGCAAGATGGCCACCCGGGGCAAGATGAGCACCCCTCCGTTTTACTACTATTATGATGAATTTTGCCCAAACAACTTCATAATCCGTTAGAATAATGTTCATCCTGTTTGTAAACCTGATAAAAAGTACTTCATAATGAACGAATTAAAAAATATCGTCAAATTAGTCAATAGCATGGATTTTTAGCATTTTCTTATAAGAAATCATCAGAATAAAATAAGGTTTTTATGTCAGAATCAAATTTTTACCACAATTCTGGTTATCAGCCAACATTACTAGCTTACAGCAAATCATTTTAATTTACTAGAAAATATTTTCTAAAAACAAACATTAAAATTTATTCAATTTTTGTTATTTACTTATAGTGGGGCAAGATGAGCACCCATTATTCCCCATCAGGGGAATATAGAAAATATTTTGAAATTATTGTAATCCACTCAATAGTGCCGAACATAGGTTTCCGTAACCTCTGCAACTATTTGATTGCGTAAATTCTTAAAAATAAGCAACTTAATAATAGTTTATTGTTTTTCGGGTCATTTTGTATAAAGTATTATGAAACCGCAAATTTTTTTTCAATAATCGAAAAAAAATGATAATTTTAGAACGTGATACCATAGCTATAAACAAGGTTCACAATATCAATCACTGTATAGCAAATTTAGTGTTAAAATATTGGGATTTTAATGAAGTGCTCTTCTTGCCCCGTAAGGGTGCTCGTTTTGCCCCGTAGCATGTTCGAACTGACCATAAAACATCTTTTTTGTTTAGTCAAATAAATCATCCTAGTTGTGAATTTTGAACCCTCCCATGTTTATGGGTGATAGAAAACATGATATAGAAAAGAACTACTGAGAGGTACTTTGAAAAATTGTGTTAACTTTCAATAAACTCAACGTGATCCTTAGGGTGCTCATCTTGCCCCGCCCTACCCTACTAACCCATGAAATGTGTTCAGTCCCCACGATGCAAGCAAACCACAGCCCAAAACTACGACGGTTGTGATCAGCGCAAACAATGTCAATAGTGGCAACAACGTGGTTGGAAGTATAACTCAGAACACGTCCACTCCCGTAGTGGTTACGGCCACAGCACCAACTTTGATACCTCCTACCAGCAGCAGCATCACGGTGGGAACGGGCAATGTGTTGCGCAACCTGGGTAATACGTTCGTTACCAACACCAACATTCCCGGAAGCGTCAGTGGGAATTCCTCCTTCGGGTGAGAGACTAGAGCTGAGTTTTGTCGTTGTTTCATTCGTTTGGTTTCCTTAGTTTGGTTGTTTTGTTCGCGAATATCCGGGACGGACTTCCAACGTTTTGACCAACCAATCACGTTTAAATTTTGCACAACTGTTTTGAACGCTGGAAGAGATCTAAAAGCTGATTAATCATATTCCTCATAAAGTAAAGTTCAACCAGAATTCAATGGTCACCGATATTCAGCGTTTTGAACGTTCTAAGTCCGCATAGGATATTCTCAGTTATTTAGTAAAGTTTTCCAAAGAGTACCAAATAATGTTCGTTGATCGCCGGACGATCCCAATTGAAAACTTCAAACTGTGTGTGTATGTGTAGATTTGCCGTTTGGATCACATTAGGTTCGAAATTCTTAGTTCTCCCAGAGTCGTGTGTTCAACTCACCGTCTAACCAAATTAATAATTTTAAGAATTCGTTCCCCATCTCTTTGAAACCAAAAAATCCATGTCTTGCCACTCGATGTCCACCTGTTGCGGACCCTAGGACGACCGCCAACACCAACATCTATCACACGATCACGACCTCGGCGACAACGGGCAACATCCTGACCAACAGCAACGCATCGAACCTGATCGACACGATCAACGCCCATCTGGCACAGCAGCAGCAGCAGCAACAACAACAGCAAACGGTAGTGACCAACAACGTCACTTCCGGTGTTAGTGGTGGTGGTGGTGGTACTATTATTATCAATCCGGGAAACGGAATAGGTGGAGGGGTAACGCAGGTAATCTCAAATGGCCAGCAGCACCACCTCCACCAGCAATCTCAGCAACAGCAGCAGCAGCAACAGCAAACACAGCCATCATCACAACACCATCAATCATCACAATCTCAATCACAACCTCAGCAGCCGCAGCAGCAGCAAACAACCCACCACTGGATAGCAAAGGTCAACCGAAAACGGGGAGCTGAGCTCCTCTATAGCTATCTGGAGGCGGACGGAAGCGACTCGGAAGATTATGCCCGGTAAATTGGTAGATGTTTGGCGGTTTTGTTCGTTTATTCAGTTTCCCCGGTTTGATTTTGTTGGTTTGTTACCTGGTTGTTTTTTGGTTGAAATTGTAGATCAAGTCTTCTGTTCGTTGAAATCTCATTGTCACCTTTCAAAGTTATATCACATTTCAGTTTTTATGTGTATGTACGTAATTGCAGTATCCGACATTTTTCAGCAATATCTTTTCGATGCTTCTTTAAATGGGTGTTCATCTGCCGGGTACTTGATGCAACAACTTTTTACAGGAAGGGCAATACCTAAAATTTGACTTATGATTACCTTTCTGAGCCGGACAAGCGTGTTTAGCGTCCTGTGATTTCATCAGCCATATGACAATGTCTCGTTCCGTACTCCCATCCTTGGCACTTTGTATTTTACTTGGAGCTTCGTTCCTAATATTTCAAATTATTGAGGGTTACCTCTGTTAAAGTTTTTGAAACAGAACTGTTTGTGTAGCGATATAAAGTACTATTTTATTTCTTTAGTAGGGTATCGGGATGCTTCGTTGGCATAGTCCCCTCGTTCGGCCTATCTTAACGTTAACCAAAAACTCAAACAAACATGCCGAACTGGATATCGGAAAAGCTTTGCGCCAAACATCTGTAACATTTCGTTTCAATTTTAGCACTTTGGAGTATTAAAATTGTATGAAAATGTCACTTTGTTTAGCTTTTGTAGACGCCATGATTCTTCGTCTTAGTGGGTAGTCTATACACATGATCATAAATGGCATGTTTCTGGAATATTTCGAATTGCCTTTTCAATAACTGAACATTTGATGCAACGGTCAAAGATGCTAGTTTGAATTTGTATGTTTGTTTTTAACGAATAATAACTATTTTACGAATTACATGTGGGCCGAATATTGAGGACATTTTTTTCACTATGTACCCAAATCTTGGCCCATCAGTAAAGTGACGTCAAAAACACCGATAAAGTGACGCCAACAATATTGCTTGCGTAAGGACCAGAAAGAACGAACAGAAAAATAGATTTTGTGAGCGGTGACTGTAAAAATATAACACAATAATCGGGTTGCATTGTTTTCGTTACTAAAAAAGAAAGAACTTTAGTATAAGTGATTTATTTGTAGTTTTTTGAAAATTTGGCTCCGAAAATGTAATTTGAAAGTATGATTGGTGAACAAACAGAGCTAATACCTCAGCAGAAATATTGAAAAAATGAGATAATAAGTGGTTCTAGTGCATGGAAAGCAATAGGCCAACGTTGTATCCACTAATAGGCCAATTTTTGTACCATAGACCAACGTTGCATACCATCACACTGAATCATTTCAACTTAGTTAAGTAAATTCTTGAATATTTACGTTAGTTTACTTCCAATTGGTAAAACATGCATTGCCTAGAGTGCGTAATAGGGTCAACATATTATTTCTAGTGCTATTAATTTATGAGTTATGGTCAAAATTGTCAAGGCAGTTTGCAAATTAGGCCAAGGAATGATCCATATACCCTATACAACTTTTGCCAGTTTCGTGCAAAAACGTATATTTTTGTGTTTTTTTTTCAGTTTTGTTTAGATTAACTAACATTATAAAGTGTTTAACTTCAAGCGATCTAATCGCCTTCCCTCTCCTCTCATTTCAGCTTACTTAACATGCAGGCAATCGGGCGCAACAAAGCTTCCGTCACGCAGGATTTTCATAACGCGGGAGGCGGAAACCAGCACCTTTTCAGCAACAGCCACGGCGGCAGTATTAACGGCAGCCGAACGAACAAGCTATCGCTCCTGGTAGCGGCATCCTCTTCGTCGGCCTCCTGTTCGCCAACGGGATCGCCATCGCCACCGCCGACGATGGTACTACCGGCTGATTGCTACACCACAGCAAGCCAAAAGCACCAAAAGCTTCCCATCGCCAATGGGATGGCCATGGCCAACCTGACTGAGGAGCATCTCTCGTTGCTCCAACTGTTGGCCACGGCTGCCGTTGCCCAGCAACACCTGCAGCAACAACAACAGCAGCTGCAGCAGCAACAGCTGAAAGCGACGCCAACTTCGATTAGCACTTCGCCTCCCGCGAATCATCCTCACCAACAACAACAACAACCGAACCACCACCATTACCACCAGAATAGTACAAACAACGTGACCAGCGACAACGGTTCCAAGCGACGTCGCAAGAGTAGTTCCCGTAACGACAAAGAGAACCTGGTCCAGCGCCATCCGGCCATCGTTGGCAAGGTCATCGATCTGACCACTAGCGCCAATAACGGCACCACAGCAGGTCCCGCGGCGGATAACGGAATTGAACGAAACAACAACAACCACAATGGCAGCAGCAACAATAACAATAGTAGCATTAACAATAAGAATATAAACGAAGCTATTTTTGATAGAGTGTATAAGAA
The DNA here is from genome assembly GCF_035046485.1 of Aedes albopictus. Taxonomy (NCBI): domain Eukaryota; kingdom Metazoa; phylum Arthropoda; class Insecta; order Diptera; family Culicidae; genus Aedes; species Aedes albopictus. Next base: position 342,893,717 of record NC_085138.1, read on the forward strand.
ACCGTACAATATGTTTTTAACGAGCGCGTTCTGCAAACCTACTTCGATCGTCGAGAAGGAGAAAGCGACGCCGGCGGCAGCGGTGCCCAAGGATGAGAACTTCTCTCTGTCGGAGTTCCTCCGCAATCACAAAGAAGTCTCGATTAGCACGCTGGCCGAGGTGCGCCACGCTAAGGCAAGCCGTGGCGTCGCCATCGCCGACGAAGACGACGTCATCTTCGTCAAAGAGGAAAAACGGCTCGGCCGCAAGCAGCAGCAACCCCGGCGGACGAATCCGGAACTAAAAGCCTCGCCACTGGTGATCGCCAAACCATCTGCCGATCGCCAACAGATCGGTGATATCCGGGACAAGCACATGATCCGGTTGATCTCGCGGAAGCTGTGCTGTCGGATCTGCCAGAACCAGCAACGGCTCGAGCACATGGACAACTGCCACTACCACAGCAAGACGTCGCTGATCTTGCATCACCGCTGGCGCCACGGCTCACGGCCTACTACGTGGGAACGGTGCAAGATGTGCCAAGCCAACTTCGATCGTCGGTACAAATTGGTGTTGCATCAGCGATTGCATCACAGCAGGCGCCAGCACATGTTGGCGGCGAAGAAATCGGTGAAATCGTCCAAGTCCAAGAAGGCGTTGGTACCGCCAGCTGGTTCCAAAAGGAAAGCGACTGCATCCAGCAAGAAGCAGCAACGGAAGCGGAAGCCGAAGGGCCGATCCGGCGGTGGCAAAAGTAGCTCCGGCAAGCGACGTAATAAGTAGAAGACGGTAGGTGTAAAAAGATTTTGAACATTATTTTTAAAATCGCGTGTACTATGAAAAGGGCAGACAGCTACTTGTATTATATTACTGTGGAACGTATAAAACGCGTAAGCCGAATCTCCTAGGGTCGTGTAATTTACGATTAACAGACGCAGCAGGTGACACATGTTTAGACTTACTATTTCTTATTTGGACAAACTGCGTGGACTCCTTATTGGTTTCGATGTGAAGTAATTTGTGAATTTGATGTTTTTGAACATTCTGATTATTGCAAAATTGTTGAATAGGTGAAGATCGCACTTGCTTGTGCTGGTTTTCAAAACAAAGTGGCGACCAAAGAGCATCTGCTCTATTTTTGAAATGGCGCCCCACCCTAATGTTGCAGAATTTTTTTTTTTTAGGTGATCGATCATTATTCAAACGATTTTCAGCTTTAGGACGTCATGATCATATTATCATGTTACGGTCGCCATGTTGTTCTTTGACCAGACATCTAACAATCCAAAAATTTCAATGAATATTAGTCCTGTTCAACGACGTAGGTTGAACTTGCTCGAACTTGCTCGAACTTGCTCCATCCCGCTCTTTCTCATTTGTTGACAAATGGGTATAAGTAGGACGCAGCAACTTCGAGCAAGTTCGAGCAAGTTCAACCTACGTCGTTGAACAGGACTATTGATTGTTCACAACGCCATTTGGCCTAACAACCAATTAGGAAAAAAGAATATAAATGACTTAAAACTTAAAAATCCAAAATGGTTGTGAAATTTGATCTAAAATGTTCAAGCTAGATCGTCTGAGACCAATTTCCAAAGCTTTTGGAGTCTCAGTAATAATTCTCTGGCTGCCTATTGCTTGCTAGTCTCCATTTTGAATTCCAAAATGGCGTCGGATTAAAATAACAATCTTGATATGATGGAAAACTTTGCCACAATATGTTTATGTTGAAACCAATTAGGACAAATACTACAGGCGAAGCATTTTGACATACACGGTGTCAATGCATTTCAGTGTCCTCTAGATGGAAGATTAACTGTAACTCTAGTTGTAGACCCGGTACAGAGAAAGAGATTCGATCGATGTGTGTTTTCGCACAAAATACTCCTTTTACTCGTAAAACTCTAGTGTAAAACCATTTCATTTCCATTTCCAACAGAACCTCAACTTAGAAAAAAACCAAGCTCAATCCCCAACTCAACTCCGAAGAAGAGATAAAAGACAAAAACCCCTGTTCGGCTAAGCCACACAAGGCGTGCAATCTGTATTATTCCTATCATAGATATGTTTATTCGTTTTCTACTGACACTTTAAGCTTCGTACAACAGTCACAGTCAAAAAGCGACAAAAATCGTACAAAATTTGGATTGTATTGTTTTCAAACACAACCAAAATTACACAAAAAACTAACTTGCCATTTATCACCCATGATAGCAGTTCAAAACATAAAAACCAACAAAGTATATTATTTTGTTAGAAAAGTGATTGCACTACCACCGTTCCGTTTAGAAGAAGCAAACATTTGTTAAATTTATTTTTTTATGCCATTATTTTTATATTTTACCAGTCACAATTATTTTTAAAAACAAAACAAAAAATCCCAACCGTTGTGAAAGATGTGAATTTTTACAATACAAAACAAGAAAAACTGAGAATTGACGTGTCATAACAGATGTGTAGCAACAGAGCAACAACAAAAGTCACACAGCAGAGCGAATCTGATGATGATGATGATTATTATTATTATTATTATTATTGCTATTATATATTATTATATTGTAACAACAACTGTAACAGATCAATGTGAATTCTTAATAAAAACAATCAACCAAATCGGTGATTGGTAAATTGTGGAAAGTGAGATGAAAAATTAGTATTTCTCGGTGTAAGTGAAATATCACAAGCCTACCTACTATTTTATTACAACCGCCATTTTGTTCCCTGTAGAGGGGTACACAACCAATGAGGTACAGATACAGGTGGCGCAGATAAACATTGCGAACCACTAGTTGTCCCTTTTGTACTACCGCTGATCTTATGCAACTGAATTAGTGACGTCACTGGTACACAACCACTGCGACCATTAATTGATCTATTGTGGTAAGACTCAGTTGCGTTATGCAGTACATTAGTACACTCACTAGTATTAAGAACTAGCGTTTGTTTTTTAGGCCTGCCTTGTACCCCAGTCTGGAATAGCTTTCAAAATAAAAGCCACTACCTTCTTGGGATTTATATTCCACCCTCCATGATATCGAGGCGGTTGAAGAATTCGTGTACTTGGGCTCAGTGGTGACCGCCGACAACGATACCAGCAGAGAAATTCAGAGGCGCATTGTGGCAGGAAATCGTTCTTACTTTGCACTCCGCAGAACTCTACGATCGAATAAAGTTCGCCGTAACACGAAGTTAACTATCTACAAAACGCTGATTAGACCGGCAGTCCTCTATGGGCACGAAACATGGACCCTACGTACAGAGGACCAACACGCCCTTGGAGTTTTTGAACGGAAGGTGTTGCGTACCATCTACGGCGGAGTGCAGATGGAAGACGGGACTTGGAGAAGGCGAGTGAACCACGAGCTGCATCAGCTGCTGAGAGAGCCAACCATCGTCCATACCGCGAAAATCGGAAGATTACGGTGGGCGGGTCACGTCATCAGGATGTCGGATAGCAACCCGACTACAATGGTTCTCGAGAGTCATCCGATTGGTATAAGACGTGGCGCGCAGCGAGCTAGGTCGACCAAGTGGAGGACGATCTGCGTACCCTACGCAGAGTGCGGAACTGGAGACAAACATTCATGGACCGAGTGGAATGGAGACGGCTACTATGTACAGCAGAGGCCACCCCGGCCTTAGCCTGATCGGTAAGGTACGGTAAGATATCTCGGGCATGCATGATGCATCCACCAAAATAACGTTCTATCTTCTTAAAGAGAAAACTACACTCACAAAGTAGATGTTCCGAAGTTTTAGAATTGAAATCACAGAACCGACATTCTTCTGATTGAATTTTCTTGAGCTTCAATAGTGTTGAGATGGGCAGTGCCCGGTTAACAATCCTGTGTACACACTTAATTCGCGTTTACTAAATTTCAGTAGTGCGTTCGTGTTTTTCATGCTTGGCACGATGAACCTCTTAGACTGGAATATTTCAGTGTAGTATGCCAGTTTCCCGTGTAGAGGTGAATAACAAATCAATAACTAAAGAATAACATATTTTGTCATCATATCTAAATTTGCAATTCTTTAGTTTTTTTTTTATTAATAGCTCAGGATGAAACATAAATAATAAAACATGCTATTAAACTTGTAATTGGCGAGTTATTATTGAATAGTATAATAACATAAAAATAGCAAATATATAACTAGCCATAATATCTTTTTTTTTTTCTTTTTTAAGAGTGGCCAGGTGGAGCTGCAGGACAGCTGAAAGCAAAGCCTGGACCCTTTCCCTACTTTCCCCCTACTATGACCAACACTCACGATGGACTAGACGATGTCGTCAACTTGAGCAAAGTGTGCAGTATTTAGTATTGGGTCGTAGTAGTTATCAAAAATACAGTGTCGCTTACTGTTCCCATCCCACCCGTATTTTGTGGAAGCTCTGAAAATGTAATGTTCTGATACTTTTGAAGACTACTCAGTGACAATTATCAGAACTAGCGTTTTTAGCCGGTATGGGCAACTAGATTTTCTGACATCATCTCCAAACAATAATCAAAAAATATCCCAAGTTACATTGTGCATTCTGAAAGTTATTTCAAGTTAAATACCAATTTTGTTATGATGAACCGATGTTGGTCATCTACAGTACTGGAATCATCTTCAAATAACTCTCTTTTTGAGCTTCCATTCGATGTTGTGGACAGAAAACTTATCAGTCGAACGCCTTATGTTAATATACAGTTAATGTATCTTATGTCGTCGCTAGTCGTCTTTTGCTCCTCTGTGTTCATCTCTTGTATCCCTATGAAGTCTGAATTATCCTTATGTCCACCGTATCATAACATAGTTTATATTACATTCAAATTACTAAAGTTTTCCATGTTTCTAGATCCTGACAAAAGAACAAGACTAAGTTTTAATTCTGATCACACCATTGTTTAAAGCAACATAACTCCTGCTCTTTTGCTTTTATTGTCATAATATCGTCTAAGTAAGGTCGGTTAGTTGGTTATTGTATTAGAAATTAAAACTAATACAGATCATTCATCAACTATGGTGTACTCATCCTCAACGGAATCTATAAAAATGAGAAATTAACTCATTTTAAAATAATGATTTTCTTCATAATCTTCTAATAGCAGTTAATTTGAATGTTAACATAAAAGCTTCAACTGTAAGCAAACTTGTCTTATTTTTATAATGCCAACTACATTGAAAACGTCAACGTATAGAACCTGTCACGATGTCAATCTAGTCAAGTAGTGAGCCATTTCTGTCGAATTTAGTCAAGTCGCGACGTTCCGGCATCAAAAATCCGTCTTACACGTGACCAGTGAATCTATTTGATGGTTAATCACACGTTGAAAACAGAATAGTTATGTTCTTACCTTAGGTGTTTTTTTATGATTTTTACTCACGATTCCTCTTCATTCGATTCCGCTGTTTATGATGCATGGTGTTTTGCCTTCGGACGTGGTGATAGAAATACTCGGAGTATTTTTTTGCTCATGTAAAAGGAAGGGAAAAGAAAAGAAGGAAAGGAAAGGATATGATTAGTAGTTGTTATTCAGTACAATAGTTTGAGAGGCTGTGGTGATACACTGGATTCAGTTTCTATATGGCTGGTCGATTCGCAAGATGAAAATATAAAACAATCCAGTGTATTCACTCAATGGCTATTCAGAATGGTTCCACGGACATGGATAGCAAATCATTAAATATTGTAACATATCGGATGTGTTTTTAAAATGGTTCGTTTATGTAATGTACCCTTTCCATAAAGTACGAAAACACGCGATCGCGAGATAATGATTTACATCCCATCTTCAAGGGATCACTACAAGTTCAATGCATCATTCTAGCCCTTTAGAATATCAGCGTTGATGAAGCTGTTCAAATATTACGTAACATGCTTAGGAAAGATTAGATTTTAATTACACAAAATAAATAACATTACATAATCTTTCAACAACCTCTTAGGGAAGATTCAAAAATTACGTCCATCGTTTTTCGGGATTTCTAGACCCCCCCTCCCCCCTCTGTCACGCAATTTCCCTATACCCAATACACGTACTGTCACACTTTTCTAGACCCCCCCCCTCCCCCAAATGTTGGACGTAATTTTTGAACGTTCCCTTACTTGTTCTCCCAAGAATCCTGCCTCGACCGAGTTGGCAGGACGCTGCCCAAACCCTCTCTGAACTGAAGGGCAGGGAGCAAATATAACTAGCCATAATATCAAAACAATAGCATAATTTACCATCATATTAAAATATGTTATTTTTGCCTTTCTCGTACACTAAGTGTACTGGAAAGGCTATATGTTCACTCCAAAAACGACTTTTTGATAGAAGGCTCGGAGGGTCAAGTCACATATACCAATCAACTCAGCTCGACGCGGAATCAGGTCCCATTGTTTCCTATTGAAAATGGTTCGGATCGGTCCAGCCGTTCCGGAGTTATGGCCATTTACGTGTTCCGGACCAGTACCCTTGGAAGGGGCCATACATAAAAATGTAACAAACACATACATGCGACACATCAAACCGCGGCATTTTGGATAACCTGATGAACAGTCAGCAAGAAAATAGTCTCAGACCATATCTGAACCGGTAGTGTTCCGGAACCGGTTCCGGGAGTCCCACCGGAAGTGGCCAAATATAAAAGTGAACCAAATCCATGCATGCGACACATCAAATTGCGGCATTTTGGATAACCTGATAAACAATCAGCAAGAAAATAGTCTCAGACCATATCTGAACCGGTAGTGTTCCGGAACCGGTTCCGGGAGTCCCGCCGGAAGTGGCCAAATATAAAAGTGAACCAAATCCATGCATGCGATACATCAAATTGCGGCATTTTGGATAACCTGATGAACAGTCAGCAAGAAAACAGTCTCAGACCATATCTGAACCGGTAGTGTTCCGGAACCGGTTCCGGGAGTCCCGCCAGAAGTGGCCAAATATAAAAGTGAACCAAATCCATGCATGCGACACATCAAATTGCGGCATTTTGGATAAACTGATGAAAAGTCAGCAAGAAAACAGTCTCAGACCATATATGAACCGGTAGTGTTCCGGTACCGGTTCCGGGAGTCCCGCAGGAAGTGGCCAAATATAAAAGTGAACCAAATCCATGCATGCGATATATCAAAGCGTGACTTTTTTGATAACCCAATGAAAGGTTGGCATAAAAAAAGACTCAGACCATATCTGAACCGGCAGTGTATCGGAACCGGCTCCGGATGTCCCGCTGGATGTGGTCATATATAAAAGTGATCCAAACCCATGCATGCGGCACATCAAACTACGGCATTTTCGATAACCTGATGAGCAGTTAGCAAGAAAACAGTCTCAGACCTTATATGAACCGGTATTGTTTCAGAACCGGCTCCGGGTGTTCCGCCGGAAGTGGCCGTATATCAAAGTTGACGAAACTCTTGCATGCGGCAAATCAAATCACGGCTTTTTCGACAACTTGATGACCGGTTATTGAGGAAGTAGGCTAAGACCACATTATGGACTGTCAGTAGTGCCGAAACTAGTTCCCTCCGAAAGCGGCTAAATATAAAATTGAACCAAACCCATGGCTTTTTTGATAACCTAATAAACTTTAGCAAGCAAATAGGCTCAGACTATTTAAGAGACTATCAGTAGTGTTTCGCAACCGGTTCCGGGCCGGAAGTGACACCAAACCCATGCATGCGATACCTCAAATCACGGCTTTTTAGGTAACATGATGAACAGTTGCAAGAAAATAGACGCAAGCCCTATCAGTGTGTTACGGAACTGATTACGGGTGTCCCGCCAGAAATGATCAAATGTAAAAGAGAACCAATACATGCGACATATCGATGACTTATTCAGTAACAAGATAAACGGTTAACCAACAAATAATCTCAGACCATATTTGGGAGAACCGGTAGTGTTCCAGAACTGGTGACAAGACGAGTAACGCGTCGGAAGTGGTAAAATATAGAAAGGAACTAAACCATAGCGGCGTTTTTGATAATCTGATGAACGGTCAACAAGAAAATAGTCTCAGGCCACAGTAGTTCGGAATCGGTTGCGGGTGTGATTTGATAGAAGTGAACCAAAACCATGCATGCGATACATAAAATCGCGGCATTTTCAAAAATTCGCCGAATGGTTAGCAAGAAAATAGCCTCAAATCACATCATTTTCCGGCTTTTCAGGTCACGTGATGAACAGTTGACAAAAACATAGTCTAAGACCATATTTGAGACAAGCGGAATCAGTTCCAGGTGTAAACGTAAAACGAAAAATTTAACCAAACCCAAAGCTGCACATCAAATAGCGGAATTATAAAGGTTAACAAAATAAATGTCAAAGCGATAAATCAAATTGTGGCTTTTTTGATAGCATGTTAACGTTGGGTAAGATTATAAATGAAGAAATGATCATAGTCTTCATATATGCGAGAGAACGAAATCGTGACCAAAGCGATCTCTTCAAATCACACCATTTCAGATTCCTGCGGTGTAAATGCATAGTAGGATGGATCAACGTTTTATATATAAATATAATTCAATCGCATCAACCTTATACAGTTTTTCAATCTCAAATCTCCTTATGCTTCTGAAATTACTGCTCACAATTTGGGTGCGGCTGGTTGAGCCCTCACTCTTCTCATTGCGATTGAAATTTGAATGGAAAATCTACATTTTCTGCATTTTCCTCGTAGGAAGGTCAAATTTTACATGAATCGTGTTACCAATGATAATAAAATATAGCCTAAAGTGTGCTGAAATAAACATTGGCGAAGATCACAAAGTGATCTGTGATTGTGAATAAAGTTAACCTTCTTCAAGCATTACCTGACGCTCACCCCGCTGCCGTAGTGGATGGAATGGGGTCACAATGACCCGAATACACGACTAGGGTTAAGGTGGTCAAGCAGTCAACTGATAGGTCTGATCTTTTTCTGCTCTGTTTTTGTTGTTGAACATAATATCGGAATATGTATCATCAATAAGTTTCGAAAATCGATGATGGCTTTGTTAAAATTGTTGCTAGTGTAAAGTGTTTTCAGGATTCAGGAACATTTTGGCTAACGTCGAAGAAAAGTTTATGAGTACATATTCGACGAGAAAGGCACTATCACCACTAGGTGGATTAATCTGGGTTTTTGACATTCTTTTTGCTATTATTTTGTTATTACAATGGCAAAATTAGTTATTCTTTAGTTGTTATGCCATAGAAATTTCACTGTTGAAACTGCCATGTGCTCAACAGAAACAAGTGCACGATCAACAAATTGAGATTTGAATTATGAAAAGAAAACCACGTACTCCGGTGAGACTCGAACTCACGACTCCCGAAATCGGAAAGTTATCGATTTTTATCCAACTGCAGAAATTTTAACAGTGATCGTTCAGCTTCCCAGCAGGCAACATTGCTGAACATGGCGCCAAAGATCCAAGTATAGATGACAGCTCTAGGGTATACTAGATCGCCATTTTTTCCACCCATACATCAGAAATAGTTATTAAATCCCATTTGAGCTCTGTGCAAAACTATTTACCACTACTAATGCAATGGAGGATCTAGCATACCTAAGAGAACTGTTATCTATACTTGGGCCAAAGATAGCACACATAAATCATGGCTACTATGTTTCAAGGCAAATTGCAGTGATGCCCATCGAATAGTATAATCGTCATGATCAAAGATTTTCATTCTGGATAAAAACTGATAACAAATTTGTTGAATAGTCAAAGTTCGCTCCTCATAAGTAGTTTGAAGGAATACTGGCAGCACTTCCGCTAACGAACCAAACAAGATCGAGGCTAGTGTTGTTGTTTTTATGCAAAAGTAAACATGATGAACAATAGCAACTAGTGACACTTTTTCACTACTACCTATTCAACGATGTTGTTTAAAAGTTATTTATACTGTTCAACAACATTAGTGCAGCTGAATATGGTAACTAAGCAAGTGTTATTAAACTTTGTTTAAACTACTTGTTCCATCATAAGTGGAATAACGGCATCTTACGTGGTGGAAACAGCTAGTATTCAATCATTAATACAACACTATTAAGCGGGAGCGGGACATTTGGCATAAAGTCATTTGGCATAAGGTCGTTTGGCATAAGGTCACTTGGCATAAAGACATTTGGCATAACGGTCATTTGGCATAATGGACATTTGGCATAATCGAAATGCACCCTTCTTTATTATGCCAAGTGTCCATTATGCCAAATGACCGTTATGCCAAATGTCTTTATGCCAAGTGACCTTATGCCAAACGGCCTTATGCCAAATGACACAGACCCCTATTAAGCGATTGGTGGAGAGTTTTGAACAACTTTCTTTAAACTACTGTTCGATTAGTTGTTCAATTGAGAGAAATATGTTGAACAAAAGTGCTATTTTCGCTGTACGCAAAATTTATTCAAAACTTTGTTCCGCACATGTACTTGTTCAACTGCCGGCGCTCTTGTGGAGTTCCTGTTAAACAGACATGTTTGGGGGCATCCATAAAGTACGTCACGCTTAGAGGGGGGAGGGGGGGTTGACGAAAGTGTGACAAGCAATGTATTAAGTATGGGAAAACCCCGTACGAAGGGGGGAGGGGGGGGGGGTCGAAAATTCCCTAGTTTAGCGTGACGTACTAAATGGATGCTCCCTTTATTGATGACTCCTAATTGTTTCTTGGGTACACTCACAAAGTAGATGTTCCGAGGTTTCAGAATTGAAATCACAGAATCGACATTCTTCTGATTGAATCTTCTTAAGCTTCAACAGAAAGTGTCGAGATGGGCAGTGCCTGGTTAACAATCCTGTGTACACACTTAATTCGCGTTTACTAAGTTTCAGTAGTGTGTTCGTGTTTTTCATGCTTGGCACGATGAATCTCTTTGACTGGGATATTCCAGGTGCAGTATGGCAGTTTACTCCTACACTCTGGTTTTCCCATTTTTTTAGCTCCATCGATAGCGCACTTGATGATAATCCACAGAAAGGTTCCGTTCCGTACAAGGCACCCAGAGATCCCTTCATAGCTAGCTGGTTCACAATTACATTGCCTGCAATTCCACAATGACCTGGACCCAGAATTATTTTATAGTATTCTTAACAGGCAGTTCCTTCAGTAGTGTAATGCACTCCCATACTAGAGCTTAGAATAACATTCAAATGTGCAGACTGCACAGCGTAACAAAAATTAACTTTTGGTATGTCTCAAGACCAAACTTATGTGTCTCTGACAAATTTTGGGCCGCTGAATCCGAATCTGGACTCAGATTTGCTCCAGCACGTCACAATTTTGAGCTATACCTCAATCTATAAGGCAAAATATGCCATTTCGGGCTTTTTTGGCTGTAAGCCATTAAGTATGGAAATATAGTTTTTAAGCAATCAAAGGATAAATTGGTCAATTAACATCTAAATTAAGTACCCATGCAAAATATTTCGTTTTACCAAATCGAATTTGATAGTTTTAAGCGATTTATGTCAGGTAGGGTAGGTAATCAAAATTTGAACCAAATTGCGGCTTTCTGAAGCAGTGCAAATTTTAAGTGATTTTTTCTCCCACATGGAAATAATTTACTACGGCAAAAGCCACGGGTATAAGCTTTCTATTAAATGATAAAAAGTTTGTATTTGCACCGAATTTCATTGAAATATTTGATTTTTCATCAACAATGATTTTAATCTTAATTTGAACCATCGTAATCATAATTTGAACCAATTTTAATCTTAATTTGAACTACTGGCGGCAGCAGCTCGAGCAACTCACAAAACAGCCAATTCCATGCTAAACAATGAAAAATCACATGAATCTGCTAATTCTAATACCTATTTTTCATTAGGCAGTGGAATCTCAACTCAGAATGTTCGAAATTCTTTAGGAATTTGGAAACTAAATTTGGATTTTTTCATCCCCCAAGAGTAAACAAAGCAACCACTAGCGCAATCTACAGGCCAAAACTAGAAGCTCACCCCCGTTTACTAGTTCAAATTTAGATTACAAATGGTTCAACTTAAGATAACGTTCTCCAAGTAAGAATCACTTAAATTTGATAATTTTAAGACAAATAATGCGGAATATTATTCGGTTGGTCGATTCTACGATAAATAAGCTTTCATTTGACGTGTTCACATATTGCGTGTGATACAATGCATGAGCTGTACGAGTGCACCGAAAATGTGCTTTCTCTGGGGGAAAATGGGTGAACTCACAGTGATTTTTCAATTGCCTGTTTTTCATGACAAAAACGCTTTTTTCAATGCTTTTAAAGTCCATGTTATCAGGTTATATTACGGAAAGCTGTTTAACATCTTTTTCGGGACAATATTTGCCTGAATAGTACGTCGTTTTCGTTTGAATGAATTTTGAAATGGTTCAAATTAAGATTACAATTTGACTAGTTCAAAGCTTGATTTCTTACCCTACGATATTTCTTATACAAGTCACCCTCCAAAAGCTGCATGCAAGATTACATACTAACATAAAATGCTCAAATCTATCGAATTTGATTCGCGTTCCGCGGTGATGCGATCTATGGATAGGGGATTATTTATAGTGTTCGTTAGGTAATAAATAGATTTTGTGGTGAATATGAAGGTTAAGCGGCACAGTTCGCTTTGGTTGCATAACTAGCAGGCGTTATATACACTGTGCTGTGCACGCTATTTTTTTCTCGCTCATCGGCTGTGTTGGCAACGCACAGAGCGCTGCAACACATGCACAAATGACCTAATGTGTTTAAAATGTGTGCGCGCCACACACATTCCATGTGTTCCCGGCCTCATACTCATTTTTGTGCGGCTCGGTGGAAACGGAACAGTCAAACGTCTCCCGAGCCGCGGCCAAACAGTTTGGCACATGTAAACATGAGGTGGATTTTCGGGATTTTTTCCATCGAAGAGCTGGAAAGCAGATGGAAATGGAAATGTTTTTGACACATTTTCAACTGCTTCAGCTATTCGATGGAAATAATCTCTGAAAATCATGAAAATTGAATCTTGTTTTCTAAATTTCATAAACAAAAACTAATATGGAAGCGGATTCCATATTCCGGGCGTTCCACAGAATGTGTGTTTTCCACACATGACAAGACTTCATGCATCCGAACACATGAATGTGTACGACCCATGCAACACACAAAATGTGCGGCATGTAAAGAGGGTCGATTTGAGAGCGACCAACACAGCCGCTGTGTCGGTGTGAGTTAGCGTGTGCCGCGGATACCAGTTCCCAACTCACCAGTGGTGTCACCACCTCTTCATAGACTTCAAAACGGCGTACAGTATTGACCGCAGAGAGCTAATGGAAAAGCATGAACGAGAACGGTTTCTCCGGGAAGCTCACTTCTTCTTCTTTGCCTGTCATTGCAAGAATTTGTATTTTGAGAGGCAAGCACAATGATACACTATGCCCAAGGGTGAGAATTTTTCCGACTGGATCAGGAATCGAACCCGCCGTCTCCAAATTATTGGCGATCCATAGCCTTAACAATTAGATTCATCAAAACGACGATGCAAAATACTGCGTCTATATCGTTTGAAATTGGCCTGGGATCACAACCGTGTGATTAACTCTCGTGCCTGGTTTTCAACATCGCCCTGGAAGGTGTTATGCGACGAACCGGGCTCAACAGCCGGAGCACGATTTTCACAAGATCTGGCCAAGAAGACTGGAGGGCTTCCTCCATGAATACCTTCAGAGATTTTCCCTGGTATTCTTTGAGGAATTTCTCCTGGAATCGCTGGAGAGATTTTTTCAGGGACTCTTTCGGGGACTCCTCTGGGAATCCCTTCGGAGATTCTTCAAGGAATTCATTCCAGGAGCTCATTCGAGGAATTATTCATGCAGTTCATCTAACGATTTCACCTGAAATTTCGTTTGAGCTTTCTCAAGGATTTCTATTTTGGATTCCTCCAGGAGTTCCTTATATGGTTTTTGCTGAAGTTCCTTTACTGATTCCTCAAAGATTTTTCCCAGTGGTTCCCTGACGAACTTTTTCGAGCTGATTTTTCTGCAAAATATCATCGTACAGCTTCCTTCAAGGGATCATCGTGATAACTCATGGATAACTGTCACTGAGGAAGATTACGTGGTAGTCGAAATACGCGTATCTGTCAAAGGACAAGCAATATAGAGCGGAATTGGAAGGTACCAAACTGATCACGCTTATCAAGGCTTTCTCAACTCAACTATTTTACGGAACTTCGAAGGCAAAATCCTCATAAGTTACGGGTTTAATCACTTGCTTCCAAGTTCATAGTCTGTATAATTTTGTCATTTGAATTGAGAATGGGGACACCACTAGTACATAGCGCTAGAATATTTTCTTTCGCAAAATAAGTTACTTAGTTTGAAATAAGTAATAGCGTTTACAATTGCTACGGAAAACTATTCACACAATAACTTTTACTATCGTCGGAAACCATACACTTGAATCTGATACATTGATCTCAGTAAATGAATGATCAATTTCTGTACTTATTCTAATTAATACCGCGATCTACCGATATATCAAACAACTCATCAGTAGTCCACATCTACCGAGGGATCGGTAAAAATTTTGCCTATAATTTTCAATAGAATCTATGGAGTTTTTGCCTATCCATTTACTGTGATCAATCACAAAATTCAAGTGTTACGGTCAAACCTAACCGGACAAAGCGGAAAAGTGGAACCCAAACCGTAGGGGGGACTTATGAAAATTTACACCAACGCAGACAAACGAAAAGACACGCCTACACACACAGCGACACTCATCCATACAAATTGATATCCTAATGATCGGCGGCAATCGCACGTCCGTTTCGTTACCTCTTAGCTCAGTTCAAAACCAGCTCCGCTCTGGATGGCGTAGATGAGTTTCTCCCGCAGGATATCCTCCTTCTCGAAGGCCGGCAGCTTCAGCAGATTCATGCAGGTGCTCGCCGATGGAAGACGATCGGTATCGCCGGCGTTCTGTATGCAAAACGGCGGATCCAAGTCCTTGAAGCCTAACAGCGGCGGCCGCGAGCAGCTGGTCACGAACTTGAGCAACTGCCGCCGCTGGATGTCGTCGAATTCCTCCACCACCTTCCAGAACAGCTGGATGGTTTGGTGTTCCAGCGTGAAGTCGCCTCCGTAGCGGGTGTTCTGCCGAAGGTCGTTCACGTCTACGGGGATTTCAGCGCCGGAGATCAGTACCTGCAGTTCCTTATTGCTAAACATGTACAACCATTCGATGGGCAGAACATTCGCCAGACCTTGCCGAAAGGCAAGACACTGCGAACGGATCTGCTTGTTCAACTTGAAGTCCGCCATCAGCTGGATGTACTCGAGCCGGTTAGACGAACTGACCGTAATGTTGGCTCCGTTCGGTTTGAGTTCTTCGATCTGAAATAAGAGATTAATAGATAATAAGGTGTTACTTATGACTTCGAGAAGAAGGGGCCGTGCACATAAGCGAATCCCCCTCCACTTACGCTGAAGCGCTATCTGGGCGGTCTTTCTAACCGACAAGACAGTGTTTACAATCAACCTCCTTTTCCGGAAGCCAAACTGGTAACTGATAAGACCATTTACACCCTCGGTATCTTCTCAAGCACCTTCGCCGCTTTGTCGATTAAGCATATTGGTCTACATGCCGACGGATCTCCGAATGATTTCCACACCTTTGGCAACAGAACCAGGCTCTGCCGCTCCCAAATCTCTGGTAAAACTCCCTCATCCAGACATTTCTGCATAGCAGACCCGAACATCCCGGGAGCAGAAGCAATAGCTACTTTTGAGGTCAAGTTCAAATCTCCGTCCAGACCTGGGGCCTTAGCTACGCTAAGGAACTTTGCTATCCTCGCAAGTTGACCTTCTTATCGCCAGCCCCAGTCTCTACGGCTACGGGGATCGGTCATACGAAAGAAAGACAAGGGCTAGGATAATGACGGGGAAAAGCCCCTTGATGAAACCCTCCGACATATCTGGAAACTGCTCTGTAGGAGCCATTACACCTCTTCTCTTGACCAACACGATCCTGTAGACATTACCCCCACGGATTCACATTGGCAATCCACCATCAACGCAGGCCTTTTTGCTAGCTTTTATCTCAGTCTTCAGCGCGATTCCGGCAGCGGCGAACACCGGCCGCCGTTCGTTTTGCTCTTGCTCAGTTCAAGCTTGCACCATCTGCCGCCTAGCCCGTAGGCAGGCGCGGCGCAGGTCTGCAATCGCGTCGGTCCACCTGCATTGTGATTTGCTCACTGCGGCTTTCTCGAAGTTCGGGCACCTTGGACCACCCGTTGGATGCCTGTTGTTCACGGATTTCCCGGTACAAATCAGACAGCTCTGTGCCTTATGGCCTTTGGCGCCGCATCTCGTACACAATTTGCTCCTGTCAGGGCCTTTGCAGTCCCATGACATGTGCCCTGGTTCCAGACACCTGAAACAAACCTCCGGTGGCTCTTGGAACGCCAGATGACATACGCACCAGCCTACCTTAATCCTCCCAACTTTAAGGGATTTTTTTACGTCCGCAACAGGTAGCTGAATCAAAGCTACCTGTGTCCCTGCCGGCCCCTTCCGAAGCCTAACGGCTGCGGCGGCTACCTGCACTTCGCACTGTTTCTGCAGTGCCGTAACGAGCTCTTCTACTTCGGTGACCTCGTCTAGGTTTATCACCTTCAGAGTCGCCCTCACCACTACCCCTTCACCAAGGAGCTCTTCCGTCAAACTTTTGTAGGCAGCGCCCTGGCGGTCCTTATCCAGCATTATCTCGCCCTTACGAGTACGTCTAATACTGCGCACGTCGGCTTCCAGCTACACGAGCTTGGCGTCGCTTCGCATCGCCTTCAAGACGTCCCAGTACTTATAGACTGTTCTGCCTTGATGACGAGCGCGTCGCCTTTCTCGCGCAGGACACCTATTTTTTACGCGTTGGTTTGGCGTCCCTAGCTACTTCTACCTGCGGCTTTGACTTCTTCTTCTTCTTCCGCTCGACCTTTGTCCAAGGGGGATCCTGCTCTTGGCTCGCCCTAATCTGTGGTTGCTGAGGGCCTACCAACGGTCGCAACCTCTTGTTCCCATCCTTCCGAGACGGGCCAGCCTTTTCAGGCCCACCCTTCCCAGCTCTCCGGGACACCTGGCTGGGGTCCGACTTGCCGGCATTATTGTTGACCTTCGGGGTAAGTATCCGCCTGGCTTTGCGGGCACCACCAGACGGCTCCTCACTTGACGGCTGCCTCGTCCGAATCTGCGAGTGTTTATCACGAGCTGTCGCATCCAGCACACCTTTTGGACTACCTGGGAAAGCGAAGACCTCCGTCTGGGTAGACTTCGTATCCTTTTGTTTCACAGGTTCCGCCGCTTCTGCAGCCTTCACGAGTATCATGTGTTCCTGCTTGGCATCGTCCATAGACTTACGTAATCGCAACAGGGCCGTTTTCAGGATCCTACTAATGTTGCACTTCGTGAACGCAAAGTCGATGATCTTGCCAAGCTGATGCTCAGCCACTTCGATTGCAGCTTGTTCCTCAACAACCATGTTCCATCCAGCATCTCCACCGGCTGGCTTTCCGGGGATGGACTGGAGCTTCCAAGCTGGAGCTGCGTACGCACTCATCGCATGATATCTGTTCATCGTATAAATAAGGTATGTATGTTGGTGTCGAGTTGCACTCTTCAGCGCTGTAAACATTCTCTCTGTACTGCTCTTATCGAGTCCTCTACACTCCAACGACTTGTTTAAGGGTGGCTGCGAGGTCCTCGACGTCGGTCATCTCATCGAAGTTTTTACACTGAAGAGTTGCCTCCACCATCATGGTCCTCTAATCTCCACCTCTACCTCTCCCAGAACCTCTTGGACTAGCGCAAGGCGTGCCTTTTGCGTTACCTCATTCTTCAGGATCTTAACCAGGTAGTCGGGTTCAGTGACGTCCACTCCGGTAGTGGTGCCCTCCTGGGTAGAGCGCTATTTAAAAATGTTCATCTGAATCTACTTCCACGCAGTTAGTTCACTAATTTGGACACAGATCGTGATTTAATTTTATCTTTTATTTACTTACCCTCGTTTCTCCTAATTCGTCACAAACTATCGTGAAATCTAATCCCAGATCCGCAACATCTCCCTCGTAAGCCTTCAGTGACATAAGGTTTCTGTGAAATACAGTTACGTTAAAATTTGTTTTGTTCAAGTATGAGAATTCTAGTATACTAGTAACAAACCTATGCAACACCGGATCCAGGGACGCCAGCTGATGAATATCCACGTCCGAGTGCTTCCCGGCCAGCTTAGATAGGAAGAATTCCGCCAGCGGAAGTTCTACCAGCAGATTTTCGTACAACGCTTTCCCCAGGATCCGTCCAATAAAGTAATAGTGTCGTTGATAGTCCTCCACAATTTTCCCTACGCTCGGATTCGGGTACAGCATGTTGTCTTTGCTGATCCTGGATCAGATAGAACATAGTCGTTTATGTTCGGAGCTTTTAGAGTGACCTAAATCAACAAACTTACATGAAAAACCCTCGATGAGGATCGAAAGCAGTCTTGATAAGCTCGGACAGAAACTCTCGGAAGACTCCACCTCCGTCGATACCTGCTTCCCGCATGCCCGCCGAGTTGACCATTTCAATGCGAAACTTTGGCCGGAGATCGGGTTCTGAAAATGAATCAAAATACATAGCATCCACCATACTTCTCCGCTGATCTCCGTTCACGGAAATGTCGATAAAATTTGCCTCACCGTTAAGCGGACTCAGCTTGTCGAACGCGTCCTCGTAGAGATGAGATCTTCGCACGGTCAACTGGATGGACGGTCCCTGTAGAAATCCTTGCAGATCGCCCTGCGTGCGCAGCTTGTCCGCGGCCACCAGTCCCTGAAATACGCCCACCCGAGTATTGAACGCCACCACGAAGGGAATCTCCCGCAAGATCGTGATCGATCGGATCTGTTTCGTCGACAGTGGAGGTCCATCTTCCACGTCCTCCCGGGTGAAGTCCCGAATCGGTTGAAAGGGCCGGGGACCTCGTCTACCGCGGGACAGATGCAAATCGGTGGGTTTGTCCAGCGGGAGGTTGAGGTTCTGAGCCGTCCAGTGACCCTCGGGGCAGAACGTTCGCCGCAAGTCACGCGTGTGGATCTGCCGTAGGAGCGAAACGCATACCTTCAGCAGGTGGGGCCAAACGTTTTTGCTCTGCTCGTTGGTGTCGCACTTGAGTCGATAGTGTGAGGTGGACTCGTTGTTCAGCGACGTTAGCATCGTCCGATAGCTATCTTTGAGGGAGGATCGCGTTTCAGGGAATGCTAGCTCTACCAGACCTAGGGAGATTTCCTTCAACGTCGTACTGAGTGGGATGATTTCTGCTAACGTGAATGGCATGATTTTGCTAACAGTGCCGGGTAGAACGTTCTCCTGGCAGAACTCTGTATCGCTGAGGGTGGCAATGAGACGGCCGAACAGGGCACAAAACGAAGCCAGGATGGGCACTATCCGGTCCGAGTCGTATTTGGCTAGAATAGAAGTAAAACAAAACGTGTGAACTTCTGGTTCCTTTTTATTCGAAGAGATTTGGAATCTCTTGATGCAGGGAGGGGCAGGACGTTTGGCATACGGACGTTCTTTATATGAATGTTTGGTATGCGGACGTTTCCTCGACTAGACGATAGGTCGAATAGAAGTTTGGTCAAAAATAGGAGCTGTTATCATTATTGTGGTATGCCTATTCGTGCCCTCTTCTATGGTTACGATTCTATGTCCCTGCCTGTTGTTTTTCCTATTTTATTTCTATCCTCTTCCCTCGAGTAGATGATGAATAGGCTCCTGTTCATGACGATGGGACAAACTTCCAAAATTGAGGAGAATGTGCCTCTGGAGCCAACCTATTCTGACGTCGAGAAAGACTTGCAAGCGTGCTCACCTATGTGTGGCAGCGAACGAAGAACATTGTGAGATCGCTACACTGTACGATGAACCCAATAGGTTGTCGAAGCTAAAAGTATATTGTGATCAAGACATTTTACGGACCAGGTTGGGCATGATCTGGCGAGTATTGGGAGTGACCGGGACTCCAGAGTGACAGTCGCGAATCGAATATTATGACGTGACATTGGTGATTGTGTGTTTTCATTGACTTGATGAAAAGCAAATGAATGAATGCGTGAAGCAAACAAATACTATACAGTAATTGAATCAAAGTTTAGTTCTATTAACTAGCCAAGATTATTTTTCCTGCATCCGTACAATCGATTAAGCTTCATAATATCCCCTTCGCTTAGTTTAAGGCGCTGTCCGATAAACACGTTCGGTACTTTTGGTATGATCGTAGGTTCTCCATTCATAGAGAAAGCCTTCCTAACATAATGCATAATGCTACCGTAGTCGTACTTAATGTTGAAGTCAGTCACTTTATCGTACGAGTACTTCTTGAAGTTGTGTTTCTGCTCGGGTTCGATATTTTTCCACAAAATTTTCACGTATTGATCGCGATTTGTAGCGCTTTGCTGATGGTAGAATCCCAACGTATGCAGCAGCTCGTGCATGATGGTACCTAATCGAAAGCACCCAGATTCCAGTCTGGTCGGAGTTAGATTCAACGTTTGCGGTTTTCCTTGATACCCTATAGTCGCAAAACATCCTGGCTTCTCAAAGCCTATTTTAACATAATTTTTCGCCATCTGACCGGCTTCCACAAATTTAATGCAAGAGACTGACTCGATCGTGTCCATAGCTTTGCGAATATACTCGAGTTGCGAAGGACCTACAAAACATTACGTTTGATTGCTAGCAATCATAATTTAAAAACGCTACTCTCACCAAATTTTTCGATGTCTATTCGATAGCGGACGGTATTGTGAGGCCATCTGTATTTCGATTTAATCATAACATTTCGTAATTCATCATTTGTGGCCATTACTTGCTCGGGATTAAGGATCATGTCCCCCTCGAAATGGTTGCCAATCTCCTCTGCATTGTCTCCATCTTGCGATAAGGCGGAAGTGATGAACACAGCACACAGCACAAGTGTTGTCTTGATGTGTTGTCATTAAAAATTTGCTCGAATTTGAATTAAAAAGAAGCGTACAACAGCTTACCTTCATTCTATAGGAACTGTAATATTACTGACCTGACGCTGCTAGTAAAACCATCGATAACAACCAGCGTTTTGCTTTCTGTGTGGAAAAATCTCACAAAGCGAATTAAAATAGCCGGGGCAAATGTGACATTATTCATGGTTCGAATACCATTACCTCAATGCTTATCATTGGACATATACCTACGTTGTTTCGACTACACCCGAGCAATATTATCAACCAGGAATGATTACAAGGCAGGACGTGTCAGCCTACGATATAGGTATATTGCCTATATTGCACATTTTCCCACCGATGAACTGTTCCCGCAGTTAAATATTAGGTTGCCTCAGTATGCCAGGTTTGATCCACGGTCATGTGCATGAATGAGGATCTCGTCGATTCACGAGAAAACCTATTTAGAGAACTCCATCACATCAGGTACGCTTTTAGGTACTGGGCCCAAAGCATCATTGACTCCAGGGCAAGGGTCAACCAAAACACCATTGTTCACAATATTTTTTTAAGGTTACTAGCTGATCGCTGAATAGCTAGACTTTTCGGGCCCGTATGAAGTTGATCACCAATATTAACTTCTTTTCCCGATCAGCCTAGATAGCTGTGTAGTGTCGGTATCGGTTAGTTCAACTGGCTAAGAATAATACTATGGACCGCCTGTTCCAGTGGTAGGAGTCCACTAATCAGGTGACCCCTAATTCAATGTGTTATGCGGCTTTACGCTTACCGTGCCTAGGAATGAATAGTTAGGGGGGTCTTATAAAAACCTAATCGCAAACGGAGCCTGTGGAGTACCAGGGCACCCTACACAGTATTTTTCCCTTACTGCGCTAACCGGAGCAATAGTGTATTCTGGTGCATCCTCGCCTTTAGCGCACTCAAATCGATACCGCTCTGGCTTTATTGTTGCTGTTATTTTTTGTGTTGTGATTGTTAAGAGTTTAATCTTGCCTAGTTTGGGTAGTGGCTACGGTTAGGATAGCTCAGATAAATCTCCAGCATAAAAGAACAGCAACAATCAATCTTTGCAGACTTATGCAAAATGGTTCAGCCCAAGTGGCCTTGGTCCAAGAACCTTACTTCCGTAAGGGGAATTTCTATCTAGGAAACCTTGTGAACCCGGTGTTTGCTACTTTCAGTAAACATGAAATGGCAAACTCGCGTGTCATACCTCGAGCCTGTGTGCTTGTCAACAACACAATAGTTGCTACGCTCATCGCTGAACTAACCACCAGAGATGTATGTATCACAATTGATGTATCTGTTGGAAACCTCAACAGGAAATACGTCTATTGTTCGGTTTATTTACCGCATGATGAACCATCCCCTACGGATGCTTTCAAATAAGTCATCGCATACTGTACTTCAAAAGGCCTTCCGCTAATTGTTGGTAGTGATGCTAATGCTCACCATATCATCTGGGGCAGCTCAGACATTAACTTGAGAGGCTCCAGTTTGATGGAGTAGTTAATTAAGTACTACTTAAGTACTTAAGTAATACAGATCTTGCATTACTGAACATAGGCAACCGCCCAACCTTCATGGTATCTGCTAGAGAGGAAGTGTTGGACATAACGCTTTGCTCTAGTAGAATTAGTCATGAGCTGACCAATTGGCATGTGTCAGATGAAGAATCTTTATCTGACCATCGCTACATCTTTTGTTACTTCGCAAACATTTGTAGCATCTGCGCTCCACATGTCCCGCATAGCAACCATATTTTCTAGAAGGACCACACCAGTGGTACCTACCACGAAAGTCTATCCGTTCCCATAGCATCGATCTGCTTAGGCGACAAATGCAATGTTCGCATATGCAGAACGATGACCACCAACCGTTTCGGTAATTCTGACGCAACAAAAATGTGTCATACTCATATTTCATTTTCCCATGCCAAAGGCATAAAGTTATCACCAAGCGCCTTTAGCCTTGAACCCGCCTTCTCCATATCGTAACTCTCTCTGGATCTTCTCTCTCTGTCTTTCGAATATCGATCGTCATCGATCGTTTACACAAATACAAGCAAATGACATCCAGCTACCTCCAGTAGGCTACATGTAACTTAAAATTGAGAAAATACATCATTCTGATTTCAACCACCAACCGGACGAGTGATAAATCAATATCACATCCAAAGTTAAAATTAAGAAGTTCCCCTCATGGCGAACCGTGTACAAGTCCTCGAACTTGCGTAGCTAGTGAACAGTGACTAGTGATTGATACTTGAAAGCAGAGGCTTGAACTGCTTTTCCAACAGTAATTCTTCGCTAATCGTTAGTAAAAGTGAACAGTGACAATGGAATAAATGGTTCAAAGCCCAAAATAACAACAAGTGGAACAGTGATTTTTCCCTGATAGTTAGTAAAAGTGAACAGTGACAATGGGAAAAAATGGTTCGAAGCCCAAAATAACAACAAGTGGAACAGATGTCGAAATCAATAACATCTTGGAGCAGCACCAAGATCTGCATGCAAGTCACGAGTTGAAACTCTGGCTTATACTTGTGCTTGTTGCAATTCAAGTGACCGTATTGTGCTACAAAGAACTTAAACGGCTTAGCCATCAAAACGCAATAAAAGCGGCGAAAATCGTTGGTAAACATGAAAACGTGTAAACATCAAAATTCTGACTAAAGTGAATAAACAGTGAACAAAACCCCAGGGTTAACCGGCAACCTGGAGCGACCCATCATCAGGCCAACCGGCAACAGGGAGCGGCCAACGGCGCGATGTGTTGCAGATTAATCGCAACAGTGGAGCAGAGTGAGTTGTATTGCAGTCGTTAATAGCGGTGATGAGAGGTAATTACCAAGAACTCAAAAATATTTACGATGACCTTAAATCAAAAGTAGGAACTAGATCTTCAAGTCGTTTATTATTACGGACCAAAAATAGATCTAAATTTCTAGTCTCAGAAATAACTCAATATTGTTTTCTTCACGATAACTCTAACATTAGAGTTCTTACCGAAGAAGCACAATATATTTTTAAAAAGATTATAGAATTAATAGATAATAAAGCCGAAAATCCTCTCATATCCTTAAAGGCAACGGTAACCGCAATTATTTTCAAAAATAGACTATTCAAAATGGCGTTAGTTGTGGATGTCAAGTTAGGAACATCTTTGATCCCGATTTATGACGGGAATACAGCAAATTTAGACGGATTTATCGACGCAGTAACACTATTTGAAACCACCGTGAATCAAGCCTTCGAGAAAGGCACAGCGGATCAAAAAACCGCGGCGTCAAACACAGTTTTACAACTAGTTAGAACGCGCCTCACTGGTAAAGCACGACAAGCATTGGCAGCGAATCAGTCGTTGAAACAATTGCTTGACGCAATACGAGTAAGGTGCGCATCTAAAGTTTCACCTGACAGTGTTATCGCCAAATTAAAAACCCTGAAACAGGGCGGGGACCTGAACAATTTTTGCGATCAGGTGGATAAATTATGTAATGAACTCCAAGCGGCATACTTGCGTGATGCAATTCCGCAAGACACCGCTAGTAAAATGGCTACGAAAAGAGGAGTCGAGTCATTAATTAATGGCACAAAGAACAGTGAAACACGGATGATTCTTAAGGCTGGGACATATGATAGCATTTCCGATGCTATTCAAAAAGTTTTGGAAAATGATGCATGCGAAAACAAACCACCAAGTGCGCAAATGTTTGCAGCACGAAGTATGCAACAACCTAATCGTAGGGGAAATTTTTCTAACAACCGTGGACATGGTCGTGGATATTTTGTACCCAATCGAGGAAGCTACAATAATTTCCAAAGGAACGGGAACTTTCGCGGAAATTTCCACGGAAGAGGTAATTTCACCAACAGAGGTTACCATCAAGGTAGGGGATCGTATCATCAACGTGGACAATTTGCTCAAAGAGGACACTCTAATCCTCATTATGGAATGTATGTAGCTCAAAACATTCCTCAACAATTTAACCAACAACAGAATCCTCCCCCAGTTCAAAGCAATATGCAACCTACTCCGTTAATTCATCATTCAGGCCAACCCCAGTTAAATTTTTTAGGCCTACCACAAGGGCAGTTTATGCCATAAACCTATCTGCAACCAATTTTGTGCTTTTAAACATTGAATGTGCCGAACAACAATGTAGTTTTATAATAGATTGTGGTTCTGACATATCAGTGATAAAAGCATCAAAATTGAGATTTCAACAAAACTATAACCCTAATGACACATGCATGATTTCCGGAATAGGCAATGGTACCATACATACTTATGGAGCACTTACTACTAATCTTCTGATAGATGAATTTTCGTTTCAACATAAACTGTATATAGTTAATGATAACTTTCCAATTCCTACCGACGGAATATTGGGAAGAGACTTCTTTACCTCGTATAGGTGTTGTATCGATTATAACACATGGATTCTGTCAATCAATGTTTTTAACACTTGCATTACCATACCAATAATTGAAAAATCACGTACAAAACAAATCATACCACCACGGTGTGAGATGATTAAAAAATTAGATTTACTAAATCTTACAGAAGATATGGTCACTATATCAAATGAAATAATACCAGGTTTAATGTATGCAAATTGCATTATAAATAATGAAAATAAATTCGTGAAGTTCATAAATACCACGAATGAAAATATAATCCTTCCTGAAGACTTCATACCTACTATGACCCCTTTAAGAAATTTTTGCTACCATGGTAAAATTTCTAACCAAAATTCGAACAATGTAAGAAATGAACGTTTGTTACGTGAATTAGAATTGAATAATATTGACCCAAAAATTAAACCTTCTCTTGAACGTTTATGTATGCAATATAATGACGTTTTTGCATTAGAAAATGACAACCTTTCCACTAATAATTTTTATGAACAAGAAATTTCGTTGAATGATAATTCTCCTGTCTATATTAAAAATTACAGAATTCCTGAAGCTCAAAAATCAGAAATTGATCTACAAGTTAGAAAAATGTTAGACCAAAAAATTATTCAAAATTCAACCTCGCCATACAACTCGCCCATTCTACTTGTTCCAAAGAAGACTGATTCAGATACAAAAAAATGGAGATTAGTTGTCGATTTTCGACAATTAAATAAGAAAATCGTACCCGATAAATTCCCATTACCTAGGATTGATGAAATACTAGACCAATTGGGCAGAGCGAAATATTTTTCGACTCTCGATCTAATGTCTGGATTTCATCAAATCCCGTTACAAGAACACTGTAGAAAATTTACCGCATTTACAGCAGGAAATGGTCATTTTGAGTTCAATAGGCTTCCATTTGGATTAAATATTAGTCCAAACAGCTTTCAGCGCATGATGACGCTGGCGCTTAGTGGTCTACCACCGGAATGCGCATTTCTTTATGTAGATGACGTAATTGTCATAGGATGTTCACTAACGCACCACCTAAAAAACCTATCTAACGTATTTGAGCGTATGAGAAATTGTAATTTAAAATTAAACCCAAAGAAGTGTTGTTTCTTTCGATCAGAAGTAACATTTCTTGGCCACAACGTGTCACAAGAAGGAGTACAACCCGACAAATCCAAGTATTCTATTATACGAAATTACCCAATCCCGAAAAATGCTGACGAAACGCGCAGATTTGTTGCATTTTGCAACTACTACAGACGTTTCATACCTAATTTTGCTGAAATATCTCACCCTTTAAATCAACTCACAAGAAAAGATGTAAAATTCCACTGGAACGAAAACTGTCAAACAGCCTTTCTTACATTGAAACACCAACTTTTGTCGCCCAAAATACTTAAATTTCCAAATTTTACGAAAACATTCATTATCACTACTGATGCTTCAAAAGTGGCTTGCGGAGCTGTTCTAGCTCAAGAGTACGATGATATCGAGTTACCAGTGGCGTTCGCTAGTCGGACGTTTACAAAAGGTGAAGCGAATAAATCGACTATAGAGCGTGAACTAGCCGCAATTCACTGGGCAATTAAATATTTCCGACCGTATGTGTATGGAAGAAAATTTGTTATTAAAACTGACCACAGGCCTCTCGTTTATCTTTTTACTATGAAGGATCCATCATCCAAACTAACACAAATGCGGTTAGATTTGGAAGAGTTTGACTTCACAGTACAATATATAAAAGGGAAAAGCAACGTTGTATCAGATGCACTTTCTAGAGTGATTCTCGATATACATGAACTAAAAAATATGTACATAATTACTAGGTCAATGACCAAAAATAAATTATCCCCACAAATCGTTCAACCGGCTCCACCGGAACCTGATCAATTCCGAGTGTATGATGCCATCAACGGTTTAGAAACTTTTGACATACCTAAGCTAAGTTTCTCATTTAACCAAACAAATAATAAATTTAATTTACTTTTATTCAATAAAAATTATTCTAAGAGTCTAGCTCTAGCGCTAGATCTCGATTTAAATTTAATGCCAATGTTGAAGAGAGCATTTGAAATTATAGATAAAGGGATCCCTTCTACCATTAAAAATTCAAATATTAAAAGAAATACAAGAAATGCTATTAAATTTAGCTCAAAGAAGGCCAAACATTTTGCAATCGCAAACAGCGATATGATTTTTAAATACGTAGACATAAATTTATTTAAGGAACTAGGTAACAAAATTCTTAGGAATTGTACCATATTGATTTATGACAAACCCAAATTTATTAAATCAGATACCGAAGTAGATCAAATTCTGCATCAGTATCATAATACTCCACTTGGAGGACATATAGGAATAAATCGGTTATACCGTAAATTAAGACCAATCTTTTATTGGCATAATATGAAACAAATTATTACAGATTACGTGAAAAAATGCGAACTCTGTAAAAGAAATAAGCACTTCGCACAAGTGCAAACTCCCGCCATAGTCACTTCGACACCCATTAAACCTTTCGAAGTAGTATCGATCGATTCTGTCGGTCCGTTTTCGCTGTCGATTAACGGGAACCGATATGCAGTATCGATGCAATGCGACTTTACAAAATTTATCATTCTAGTACCCGTTCCAGACAAAACTGCAGCCACTATGGCAAAGGCCGTAGTTGAGCAATGCATATTAATATTTGGCCCGATGACAAAAATTAAAACTGATCAAGGAACAGAATTTAAAGCTGTCTTTGACGAAGTTTGTAAAACCTTACAAATAACACATACATGTTCAACAGCCTATCATCCGCAAACAATAGGCGCGTTAGAGAGAAATCATAGGTGTTTAAATGAATACCTACGAAATTTCTGTAACGATCGTGCTAATGATTGGGACAACTGGCTTGCATATTACTGTTTTTCGTACAACACAACGCCCAACCTTGACCACAACTACACGCCTTTTGAGTTAGTCTTTGGTAAGAAGCTAAACACCTTTGAAATAATACAAAGCAAAACTACCCCGTTATACAACTACGAATCCTTTGAAAAAGAAATGAAATACAGGTTACAAATTGCTCACACTCAAGTTTTAGATGCTATACAAAAAACAAAAACAAAACGAACCATCAAATTAAATGAAAACGTCAGAAATACGGATATTATTATTGGTGATATAGTTTATTTGGCT
Organism: Aedes albopictus; assembly: GCF_035046485.1. Classification (NCBI taxonomy): domain Eukaryota; kingdom Metazoa; phylum Arthropoda; class Insecta; order Diptera; family Culicidae; genus Aedes; species Aedes albopictus. Next base: position 342,922,254 of record NC_085138.1, read on the forward strand.
CATGAAAATAGAACAAAATTGGATCAAGTAAATTCAGGTCCGTATACAGTGATTAACACAACAGAATCTAACGCTACAATAAGAAATAGCCAAAACAAATACACTGAAGTCCACAAATCTCGATTAATTAAATTTAAAAGTTAAAAACTTCCTAAAGGGGGTAGGAGCGATAATTCTTGATTTCAAAATTTATAAAAGTTGCATCTACTCGAAAAAAAAAAACAGCAATAGTTAGACCATAAAACCAATCTGTCATTTGTAACAAAGAGATATTTTGTGAGAGGTACTTGGAGTCATATTGCAAACATTTTCTATCCTGCGAAGATCTTCCGTTAGGGGGATGGTGTAGCATCTGCGCTCCACATGTCCCGCATAGCAACCATATTTTCTAGAAGGACCACACCAGTGGTACCTACCACGAAAGTCTATCCGTTCCCATAGCATCGATCTGCTTAGGCGACAAATGCAATGTTCGCATATGCAGAACGATGACCACCAACCGTTTCGGTAATTCTGACGCAACAAAAATGTGTCATACTCATATTTCATTTTCCCATGCCAAAGGCATAAAGTTATCACCAAGCGCCTTTAGCCTTGAACCCGCCTTCTCCATATCGTAACTCTCTCTGGATCTTCTCTCTCTGTCTTTCGAATATCGATCGTCATCGATCGTTTACACAAATACAAGCAAATGACATCCAGCTACCTCCAGTAGGCTACATGTAACTTAAAATTGAGAAAATACATCATTCTGATTTCAACCACCAACCGGACGAGTGATAAATCAATATCACATCCAAAGTTAAAATTAAGAAGTTCCCCTCACATTGCGTTTCAGGAATCCCCGGTCAATAAACTGGGATCTTTTTACTGATTTGGTTGCGGCCAAATTTCATGTATACTCACCATCCATTGACACCCCGCATAGATCCAAACCATACCTGAACAGCACCGGATATGGTTTATGGTCCATCCTCTACCATAATCAAAATGGTATATTCGACCGTAAGCCGACCATAGCTGGGTAATGTTCTGACCGTAATGGGTGATGTTTTTGAAGACTCGACCATACGAACAACGGGTCGTTAAGTATGTTTACCGTTTCAAAATCAGATTTTCTGCATACAAATTTCAGACGTGAACCGTAACGATAACGTACTCGATATAGTTGACCAATCTACATCTGGAAAGTTGATACTATGGTTGGGAAAAAAATATTACTATAACCTCGACAACGGCAAAAAACATTACGTACTATGGTTAAAGATTCTTTTTTTTTTTTAATAAATATTTGTAAATTCAAACGCGTTTGTCAATAAATTTTGTAACCATTTATTACAAAACAGTACAGAACAATTACAGTTGCAACAGCTTATGTATATTTTCACCAGGATTTTCACTAAACACCATTGGCGGAAGCCTCTTCGCGAAACAATGTAGAAAGAGTTGGAACAGACGATGTTCGGCTGGCTCGGAGGCTTTCAGGTCGGCTCGCAAGGCCTACAGGAATGCTCTCCGGTCTGCTGAACGATCCGGCTGGAAAAACCTTTGTACAAATGTTTCCAGTTTGAGTGAAGTCAGTCGGTTAAATAAAATCCTTGCAAAATCTAAGGATTTCCGAGTGAACTAACTTCGTTTGCCAAATGGCGATCTGACTTCCTCTGATGAGGAAGCTCTGGAATGCTTATTCAGCACACACTTCCCTCTATGTATGGATATTATATCTTCGGATGAACCTGATGTCTTTTCTTGTTGTTACGTCCTGGAGTTCGGGGTGGCCGGGAGACATGCTTGTCTATTGAAACTCCCAGGCGTAGCGAATAACACATTAAAACATAACTTTATTTACACTAATAAAATTACATAACAAACACATTAAAACGTAACTTTATTAACACTTAAACCCGGCGGTTACAATTCTTCTAATTTATTCTCTGCGATTGTGCATCGACCGAGGCATAACGAAATGCTATCGGCAAGCACGCAGATCGGCGAGAGTATGAGAGACAATCCAGTGGTTCTCAACACTTGTAGTTACAATTCCCTGGCTTCGGCTCGGAGTATTGTAACTATAGAATCGATTGTGTGGGCACTTAATAGATTTGCTCCTTTCAAATCTCCTGGGGCAGATGGGATTTATCCTATTTTGCTTCAGAAGGGATTTGATCATTTCAAACCAGTCTTTCAAGATCATCCATCTACTCCATGATTCAAACAAGCATGCTTTGAAATGATCCTTAACACCAGGATCGTTTTGAATCATGAGTTTTTCCAATCCCAGCCTGCGGGATTTGTGCATGGGATTCAATCCCAAGATTGAATCCCTAAGTTCAAGCACCGACGAACCGACGTGACAGCTAGAACAAATAAATTCAAATTTGTTGTCCCCGACGCCATGATGAAAAATAGCCGAACACTACCGCCTCCTCTATAATGGTTTGCGTTGTTTTGATAGCTTGACTCCAAACCCCCGTGTATTCATATAGGAAGAGGTTCGCGTCTGCGCTGATTTGACAGAAGCGTTCGCTCGCTTCGCTGGTTGACCGTTAAATTTGGGGGGGACAGTTTTGAATCACCACTGTCACGTCGGTTCGTCGGTGGTTCAAGTGCACTGAAAAGGTTGGCAGCATTTAGTTTGGAAGAAAATTGCGTTTTGATTTTAAATTGCTTCTTCGGGTGCCTGTTACCTATACCACTGTTGTGGGTGAAACGCTTAATGGTAGCAATACGTGCCGTATATGCCAAAACATGTTATTGAGCACAAAATTTTACTGAATTTTAATATGTGAAGGGTTTAAACAGGATGATTATGTTAAATTTTATAGACAATCTTCGTTTCTAGAGTTTAGGTCTTATCTTAGGTCTCTAATGGGTGAACTGTGTAAACGCATTTTTCTTTAATTCAAGTGTGATAAAAAAGGCTGCGTAAACTCCTCGGGCCCCTCTCAAAAGCACCACCTTTGGAAGAGACTGGCGTTTGTGTCTTTCAAGGTTTCGCCAATGCAAAGCCCGTAGCTTCCGCGACGGTAAGCCCAATTCCCTGGGTTGGTGTCCGACCTTGCGAGCCGGCCGCAAAACCACAAACATCGGAAAAACCAACAGGAAAGGTCTGCGCAAAAATCAATAGGATGAAAATTTGTCATAAATCTGGCCGAGCTCAACTTTCGGCCGTCCCGAAGCGTTACAGAGAACGTGCCCCTGACATGATCAAAAAGCAAATTGCTTCTTGTGTAATCTGTCAAAGGCAAATTTTCATCATCACTCAACGAAATATATATGGTAACGCGATGCGTTTCCGCTTCCGTAGGAATCATTCAAGGATTGAATCATGGGATTCAATCCTCCCATACATGAGGCAAGATTCAATGCATGCCTGGATTGAAACAAAATGAGCGCGTCGAACTGATCATGATCCTGTGGTTTTGAATCTCAGCAGCTCTTACAGTGAGTTTTTTTGAAGACTGTTTCAAACATGTTTTGAAACAACTACTTGTTTGCAGTTTTACTACAGGGTATATTCCCAAATCCTGGCGGGATATTACTGTGAAGTTTATTCCGAAAGTGGGTCGTGTGTCGTATGAAGAAGCAAAAAGTTTCAGACCTATCAGTTTGACCTCTTTTCTTCTGAAATGCCTAGAACGCATTGTGGATCATCACATCCGTGATGTTCATCTGGCCAACGTGCCTTTTCATGTGAACCAACATGCCTACCAATCTGGTAAGTCCACTGTGACTCTTTAACACAAAGTTGTTTACGATATCGAGAAAGCATTCGCTCAAAAGCAATCTTGTTTGGGTGTTTTCGATATCTAATCGAGGGTGCCTTTGACAATGTGCCTTTCGATTAGAGATGGTTTGAAAACCCGAAACCCGACCCAAACCCGAACCCGACGGGTACGGGTCGGGTTCGGGCTTGACAATTTTTGAAAAAACTCGGGTTCGGGTCGGGTCCGGGTTTAAATAATTTCAAAATGTTCGGGTACGGGTCGGGTCGGGTTTGAATAAAGTCGGGTTCAAGTCGGGTTTGGCACCAGTGTAGATAAATCAGTGTTTAAAAAAATGCTTTATTTGTAATAACCGATACATATAACAATTATTTTTTGACTCGGGTTTTGGTCGGGTTGATCAAGAAATATTTTCTCGGGTTCGGGTCGGGTTCGGGTTTGCTCGACGAAAATTTTTCGGGTTCGGGTCGGGTACGGGTTTGACGGAACAAAAAAATCTCGGGTACGGGTCGGGTCCGGGTTTTGAAATTGAAAATTGTTCGGGTACGGGTCGGGTTCGGGTCTGTAAAATCTGGAACCCGACCATCTCTACTTTCGATGCCATATTGGAAGCCGCACGGAGTCATGGTATATCTCCAATGATTTCCAATTGGATTCATCAAATGCTCAAAAACCGATATCTCTTCTCGACATTGCGTCTAGCAGGGATTAGGAAATTGAGTGTTTGTGGATGCCCCCAAGGGGGGCCTTGTCACCGGAATCTCGTAGCATATACGCTATTGAGGCAACTCAATAATAGCGGTTTTCCTACTTATGGTTTTGCCGACGACTACCTAACATTGTTAGTAACTCCTGTGAACCGCACTTCAACACACACCTCGTTGTTTCCACTTTTGGTGAATTGGGACAAAATTTTCCTTGCATATAGGACATTTTGCACGAAATTCCCTTCCCGGGATGAGTGGACATCTGGATATCTGGAAAGAAGTATTTCAGACAGCATCGTATGTTACACTGATGGTTCCCTTCTCGAAGGTCGAGCAGGTACTGGTGTTTATTCTCGTGGCCTAGGCTGCTATTAAAGCACTTGCTTCGGCCAACTCTAGGTCGAAGATAGTTATCGCTTGTCGAACTCAAATCGAGGAGCTGAATTCAGCAAACGCTGTTCACCTTGTATGGGTACCTGGTCATTCTTCCATCGCTGGAAATGAATTTGCTGATGAGTTAGCTCGCACTGACTTCATTGGCCCTGAGCCAGCTATTCCGGTATCCAAGTGTTGGGTAAGGCTTCAGATTGACACCTGGGCTGCCACTCAGCACAAACAATATTGGAATAGTTTGGAGTCATGTCGTCAAACAAAATTGTATTGTACTAAGCCATATCTAGCGGTGGCGAAGTATCTAACAAATCTGTCAAAGCAGAATTGCAGCATGCTGGTCAAAACACTGACTGGCCACTGCCGACTCAGCTATTACATGGCGAATATTCAGCAAGCTGATTCATTTGCATGTGATAGCTGTGAATCCGATTAGGGAACTTCGTATCATTTGATATGTAACTGTCCAGTTTTTGCGCGACTGCGTTTCCGAGTATTCGGTAAACACTTAAATATCAAGTAAAACTGACTTCAGAAACCTGAATCTTCAGGACCTTCTGTTGTTCTTGACCCGCTGTGGTAAAGAGCTATAGGCTCGCTTCACGCTTTATGCGTTATCACATCGCTCTTTCCAGGGCGCTGTTTGAACCCATTGTGGTTCGATTATGCGTGTATGACGATCTTATTCCCTTACATGTCCTTTCCCCTGTCCCATCCTTTTTTTCTTCCCTTCTCTCTCAGGTAAATGATGAATAGGCTCGTGTTCATGGCGATGGCACAAATTTCCCAAATGGAGGAGAACGTGCCTCTGGAGCCGGCCTACTGATACCTGTTACCAGGAATTCCTCTAGGAATTCGTCAGGACTCCAGAATCCGAAAGTTCCTCCAGAATTTCCTCCAGGAATTGTTTCAGAAATTTCTCCAGGCAAGGATTCCTATAGGAAGGCTTCCAGGAGTTCCTCCTGAAATTCCTCCAGGTATTTATCCTTAACGGCTTCATCCCGGAATTCCTACAGAAATCTCTCCAGCAATTCCTTCAGACATTCCTCCAGAAAATTCAACAAGAATGTCTCCAGTGATTCCTCCAGACGTTTTTCCAAGCAGTATTTCAGTAATGGCTCCGGGGATTCCTCCTGAAGTTAATTCAAAGACTTCTTCTGGAATACCTCCAGTAGGTCTTCCAGGTACTTCTTCAAGAATTCCACCAGGAATTTCTTCAGAGATTTGTCAATGAACTCCTCCAGAAATTCCTCCAAATATTCTACCACGAATTCTTCCAGGAATTCCTGCACGGATTTACCCTGTAATTCTTCAATGGATTCCACCAGGAGCTCCTTTAAGAATTTCTCCAGCAATTCCTTCAGGAATTCCCTCAGGAAATTCTACAGGAAATTCACAAGAAATTCCTCCACTCCAGGTACTTCTTCAGAGCTTCCTCCAGCAACTCTCCAAGCATTCCTTTAGTAATGCCTCCAAGGATTTCTTCAGAAGGTTCTCCAGGGTATCATTTAGAATGTCCTTCAGGGATTCCTCCTAAAATTCCTCCAGGAATTTCTCCTTGAATGCCGCCTTCTGGATTCCTCCAATAATTCCCTCAATAATTCCCTCCAGGAAATCATCCACAAATTCATCCAGCAATTCTTCCAGAAATTCATCTAAGAATTCCTCCAGGAATTTCTCTACGAATTGCTTCAAGAATTCCTCCAGCAATTCCTCCAGAAATTCCTCCAAAAATTTCTCCCGGAATTAATCCAGGGATTCCTCCAGGAAGTATCCAGAGCTACCTCAAGGATTTCCGCCGGAAATTTCTCCAGGGATTCCTCCTGGACCGCCTTCACGAATTCTTCCAGGAATTCCTCCAGCAATTCCTTCATAAATCTCTCAAGGAAATCCACCAGGAATTCCCTCCAAGAATTACTCCAGTTGTAGATCCTAATTCCAGCGACACTGCCGTAAGTTTAAATTCATTTATTAGAAAATTCGGCAATTTTGGGTTAAGTTTACATACAAATATTTTCGAAAAAGTTTCACCATGTTTAAAGTTTGTCTGACTTATTAGCTTTTGAATGAGACCTACGGTTTTGAAATTGGAGGCAAATTGGCGGAGATATGGAGCTAAAAAAATGACATGTTTTTGACGAGGTGACCCCAAACTTTTGATCGGAAAAGTATATAGCACAATTGCTTCTTTTCGCAATCTTAATTCTTTAGATCGACCTACATATTACGGTGGCTGTAGCACCTTGCCATTTAGCTCAAAAAATAGTAAAATTATGCCTACTTACATATCGTCAACCCCTTGGACAGCAACGTAATCGGCGACGAGAATCCCTGACTCGCTGTCTGCGCCGTCAACGTGTACCACAACGACCGGACGAACTGCGGCTTCGATGCCAGCATGTACAGCAGCTTGTACTCGTACACGGCCAGCCGATTGTATGTCATGAGACTGTGGCAGATCAGACACAGATACTGCACCACGTCCGACTTCTCCAGCACGGCATCGATGTGTCGCACCACAAACGTGACCCGCCTGTTGTCGTTCAGCATAGCGATGATTTCCGTCAGGGTGCGGTTCTCCAGACTGGTCAACATGGGAATGTCGTCCGATTCGGACTCGGAATCACTGGAATCGTCCTGCCGGTGGTGGTACATTTCCATCGATAGGCGGGGAAGTTTGGTGATGTTGCTGACCATGGATGAAATGACTTTCACGTAGGCACCGTACAATTCTTCCGAGTTGAGTTTTTCTGAAATTGTAAATTGATGTTAAAGATCGATGACTTTGGTAGTTTTCTGCAGATTTGTTTTCTTCATGATAAGACTTACCGAATTCTTCATCGCCCAGCCTCATCACACAGTACAGCAACGAGCTGGACAGCACCAGCGTTTCTTTCTCTAGATTCCTTCGAGGCTTTTTGGAAGCGCTGACCGTCGAACTTTCGCCACCCGTTGTTGCCATCGTTTTGGTGGTGGCAGTAGCGGCGCCATCATCCATCTCGTCATCGATGTCTATCAGAATCGTGTTCTGATAGTCCAATCGAAGCTGATACTCTTCGGCAATATACCGGATGAGGCAGATGTATGGGAAGTCCCCGCTCTTGGCCAACGAAGGGACAATGTAGTGCTTGACCTGGTCGGAGAATGCCGGCGAGAGGATGTGGAACGTAAACGACTGCAGGATGTTCTTGTTGAAGGCTTCGTTCGAGGTGGGCAGTAGTTTCAAGGGGCGGAGTAGCATCTGGAGCAGGGCATCGGCAATTGGATTCGGAATTGTGATCGTATCTTCGTCAACCGCCGGTATCTTTTCCTCGATCAGCTGTCTGACGACTTTGAAATACTTCTGTCGTATGAGGTAACAGAAGATGTTTTCCAGATAGGTTCGGCTCACCTGGGGATTGTCCTTGGGGATGTACTTGTCAATGTAGACGTTGGAGGAGAATATTTCCAACATACGCATCGGGATGGTCTGTAGATAAAAAATTCACAGTATGTGGGATCAGCAGATCCGGCAAAATTTGCAAGTTCTTGGCATGTTCACAGGAAAGCATGTAATGTCCACCCTCAATATTCCTTTTTGTTACTCACCGGTGAATGTTCCGGAATGAATATCTGCTGCAAACATAGACCCAGTAGCTTTTTGATCCGATGGGTCCATATCGACTGCGACGCGGCCATTCCGAACACTTCCGCGGGAGATTTGATGATATACTGACACAGGAAAATCTAGAAGCAAAACAAAATCTCTCAGATTAAAAGGTCAATGCCGTCGTGTCGAAATTGGAATCGATTTTTTCTTCGATTCAATGACCTTTGGGTGGCGACTCGGCAACTTGTTGCCACTTTCCGGCGCCACCCCGGCCGTAACACTCACCAGCCGTTCGCCATCCTTCCGAATGTGGTAGAAGAACTCGACCCGTTTGACCAGATACTCCAAATCCACCAGATTCCGAATCCCGCAGGTCCTCCGATACTCGTCGAACCGATCCCGTTCCCGTCGTTTCACGTTCTGTCGCTGCAGGAAGCTGCGCACCGAGCTCTGTATCACGGTGGCACCGTTCTGCTGCCTCCGGGCATCCTCTCGCTTCTGCCGTTCCTGCTGCGCCTTCCGGATGATGGTCAGACGGTCGGACTTTTGCGAAGCACCCCCAAGATTCTGCTGCGGCCGTCGACGAAAGTCACCGTCAAAGTTGAACATTTCGCAAACGATTTTGCGAGTTGCGTAAAACACTGCTGATACGAACGCTTCCGGTGTCCGCGACCAATCACTTACACGCTATTTCGTCGTCGTTCGGGAAAACGTAAATTCTACGGAAAACGAATTTTCTTCTACGACGAAAAACGCGAAAAACAAAAAACCTTTGTGTACTCTGGCAGAATCAGCTGTGGGGAGGAAATTTTCATGTCTTTTCTGACGCAAACATGACAGACAACAAATCATTCGTCATCGTCATTGTTTTATGACAGCCTGACGAGCATGATGATGATGATGATCAATAAAAATGATAATTCCCACCATACTGAACATACCTTGACCGAGCTATTTTGCCACTTTTGAAATGTTACTCCAGTTTCCGCTGAGTTCCACCCCTGCGAACGATTTTTCTCGATCTGTCAAAAGGAACTGTCAAAGCCGGATAAACCAAAACATCGAGTGTGTGATCGCCATCAGCAAGTGGAAGCCGCATCGTATCGGTCCTGAAAATCCAAAAATCCGCTTTTTTCGTGAATATCCTTATTTGGTGGAAACAACTGCGTACGGACCTTCGAAATGTCCGATCCCAGCTCCAAGGACACCGTCCTGAAAACGGCCATGATCTACGTTTGCGGAGGTAAGTTTTCACGGGGTTCCACCACAGCGTGGTTTGAAAATATGATTCGAGCTTTCTCTTGCAATTGCAGAGTGCCACCACGAAAACGAGATGCGTCCCCGAGATCCGATCCGTTGCCGTGAGTGTGGATACCGTATCATGTACAAGAAGCGTACAAAACGATGTAAGTATTGATGCCTAGGAACCTCTAGGAACTAGGAGGTAATCCGCTCCCAACATTCGCAGATGATGCGAAGAAGTTGGGGAAAGCGGGGTAAAATGGACCACAAAATGAAACTTAAAATTTAATACATATTTTTTCTTGTTTATTTTCAGTGGTTGTCTTCGATGCCAGATAAATGTTTAGACCGTTGAAAACTTTTGAATACCATCAATATTGTAATAAGTACGAAATAAGTTTATGATTAGTTAAAAACTGTGCTGAACGTTTGGTTATTGATCCGAAAGTGTTGGCCTTCATCCTCAGTAGGTAAGAAAGTTTTAATTGAGTCATGGTAATTTCAATACAGTGCGGATTCGTTGGTTGGAAGCTCGTTCGTTGGGGTTGCCTGATGGTTGGGTGCTCGCTAGTTGGGCCATATCCCAACTAAAAAGCTCTCTAATGTCAAAATGATTTTGACGTTTCAAGGACGCATAGTCGTTTTAGTACATTTATGCATGTGTGCATTAATTTATAAGTAACTGATGTGCATTATGTAATTATAGCACAATTTGGACAGCTGTCATTTGCCCCAACTAACGAACGCGATTCGGTAATCGGGGCGCAATCGTGACCGAACTAACGAATCCCCACTGTAATACTAATTACTTCAAGTACACTATTTACAAACTTAGTGGAAAATTTGCAGTAAATAATTGATTCCATTTCCTCCTTTGCTATTTGTTTAAAAAATTCTTCAGTAATAAATTCCTGTAAATTCTTCATCGAAAATTTCATAGAGAGCTTTTCTTGCAATTCTTCTGGAAACTCATTAAGCCTTCGATTTAGAAATTTCTCAGACAATCATTTTAGGTGCTCATTTCACAATTTGTTTGGTATGTGCTTTGAGAATTCTTTCACCTATTTCCTTGAAAGTTTCTTCGGCTATTCCTTTGGATATTCCCAGACTATTCCTTTGGAATTCCAAAAATTCTCAATTGGGTTTTTAAATTTTGAAAAATGTGTTGATTTTTTGGTTTTATACGAAAGAGCACCTTTTTCTGAGTCACTCTGATTTTTTTCAGATTTTTAGAACTCTGTTGTGGTACCTAAAATCAATTTCAAAGAGATTTTTTGAAATCACCTTTTGACAGCTGGGCAACTGTTTGACAGCTCCGCCCAGTACAAACTGCGACGAGGGGTGATTCGATAAATCGCTCCCATACCAACTTCAAATTGATTTTTAAATAGGTCCCCGGACTCCAAAATTCATGAAAATTTGGATTTCGGCTTAGTTTGACATGCAGATTCAGAATATCGAATTATCTCAACACCATTAAAGAAGCCAATTGGGTTTGCTCAAAGAATTTACAAGGGAATACAAGGGATTTTCAAAAGAGTATTAAGAAATTTGAGAATGGAATTACCGAATCAATTTGCGAAGGAATTTTTGGAAAGCTTCTCAACTACAAACGTCAAGAAAATCCCAGAAAATTTTCTGGCAAATTTCCAAAGGACTTGCCGAATTAGTTTCCATCAAAATTACCGAAGAAGTTTCCAAAGGAGTTCCAAAACTTTTCAAAGAAATTGTCCAAATCCAATTACAAAATAAACTGTCGACATGTAGGTGTTGCCGAAGAAATTTCCATAAAGGGTTTCGCAAGTAAATTTTCGAATGAATTCCGGAGAAGTTTCGAAAGGAATTCCCAAAAGAATTGCTTCAGGAGTTTCCTAAAGAATTATCGTACGATTTTCCAAAAAAAAACATGCCAGAGATATGTTTAAAGAAATCGTCAGAATTCCAAAATAATGAAAGAATGGCCGAAACAGTTCTTGTTCAGTACCGAATCGTGAACATGTATAAAACCAACAAACCCTAGAATTAAGTACTTGAATCACCCTAACAATCTACTCAGAAGCATAGCGGAGAGCACAAATCGAATGTTCAGTCCACCAACCAAAATTGTACGTACGATTAGTAGCAAATAGACACCGGTTTGCTAACAACGTAGATTCTGTCGGTCGTCGTCTTTTCGTTCAATCCCTCTTCGTTCATGAATATAAATAGGTACTGTATAGTGAACAAAATAGAATTTTCTGTGTGGTCCGAATTACATCCCGCTAATCAGAAATAGTTCTGTGGTCATTAAGTGAGCCAGGAAAAGTCATTGGTATAATTCAATTTTCATGGAAGAAAGCGAAAAGGTAGTGTATTAAGTGCTTTCTTGAGCACCAAATTTCTCCACTGGTTTCTATGCGCCGTTCTCTGAAGAACGGGAAGAAAACCCTGTAACTCTCGGCATACATCGAGCCTGTGACTCGAACAGTTCTTTTGCAGAAACTTTCAAAGCAAGAAGTTTGCCGCACACATTTCTAGCTAAATTACAGAAGTTCTCAGAGTTATAATCGGAGAGGTTTCCAAAACATTTGCTGATTAAATACTCGAATAAATTTTTGAAGCAAGTTTTGTCGTAATTGTCGGAAGTGTATTCCGAAAAAATCTGCTGTTGGAATTTCCTTAATACTTTCTGAAGAAATCTCGAAGGAATAGCAGAAAGAATTCTTATAAGAATTATATAAGGGAGCACAGATACAGAAATTAAAAAAAAAATACCGACGGAAATCACGATAAAAATGCAGAAAGAATTACCCAAGACATTCCCAGAGAAACTTATAAGGATGTTCTCAGAGTCATTATCGAATGAATAACCAAAAGAAGGTTATTCTCAAAGAAATTGCCAGAAGCGTTATTGGAGAAAATAAAAAAACAAGTACATTCAAATACCAAAAAAGTTGTTGACAAAATTAAAGAAAAAACGCATAAGAGACTGCCACAAAAATTGGTGTGGGAACAAATTCCAAACATATTACTGTAGAAATTCTCAAAGAAATTGCGGAAGGTGGTCCAAAGAAACTAGCGAAAAAAATTACTGGTTTCAAAGAATTACCTAAATAAATTGCCGGGGATATTCCCTGAGGAATTGCCGAAAGCATACATTTCTTGTATTAAAAAAACCTTGTAATACTGGTCGGACTCGATTATTCGGAGTCCCAGTTTTGGAACCTCCCTAAACCCATATATTGCAAACAAAATTCTGTACGAGCCTAAAATTTTGACTGATTGTAATTGCAAATTTTACAAAAACTCAAAATTTCATTCAAATTAAATTTGAAAAGAAAACACAAATCTCTTCTATAGTACGTTGTTAATATAGTTTATTGCATTGCTAACTGGACTGCGACAAAGTACGGAATCTCAAATAAAAGTGCGATATTGCATCAAATCGTTCCGGTGTCTTCACCGCACTTATTCATCACGAGCTAATGAATAAGTGCGGTGAAGACACCGGAACGATCTGACGCAACATCGCACTTTTATTTGAGATTCCGCACTTCATCGTCGCACTTATAACCGCGCAATGCGCAATAGTTTCCAAGATTTACATTTCTCATAATACCTCTGAAAATTGTATACTTGAACCAAGACTTGAACATCTGATTGTGTTTAATCAACAAAAGAGTTGTGGGAGGTCCTCTAACGAGATGGCGATCAAGCTTCTCGTTTTACGAAAACAATCTGGTCAGCCCATGGTCTCTCTCTCTCTTCTTGGCGTAACGTCCTCATTGGGACAAAGCCTGCTTCTCAGCTTAGTGTTCTATGAGCACTTCCACAGTTATTAACTGAGAGCTTCCTCTGCCAATGACCATTTTGCATGCGTATATCGTGTAGCAGGCACGAAGATACTCTATGCCCAAGGAAGTCAAGGAAATTTCCTTTACGAAAAGATCCTGGACCGACCGGGAATCGAACCCGTCACCCTCAGCATGGTCATGCTGAATACCCGTGCGTTTACCGCCTCGGCTATATGGGTCCAGCCCATGGTGGCGATAGTTATTTCCAATACATTGACACGCACGCACTGAAATAAATTTTGTTGTAGAAACTACAGATTTCATAGTAAAATTACTAACCGTACCTATGATTCTCAACCGACAGCTATTTCCTGTTAATTCCACATTCCACTAAAACACTGTCAATAGGCTCCTAAAGTCCTATCGGGATTCTTGTTTTAAACCACAATATATGGTTCAAGAGTACATATTTACTCATTTTTTGACGTTTTTATTAACCGTAGTTGAAAATATATAATTTTTATTTTTTTAGCCTTTTGTCTCGTCCCTAGCTTATAACACATACTTTGAGTGATTTTTTTTCACCGTGTATGTCAGATAGGAACATTTTTGAAATCCCAGTGCGAAAAATGTCGAGCTCAGTCACATAAGGTTGACCTCAAATGTCAAAGTAGAACTTTTTACTATTTTATTTATTTCGAATTTTCTCATTATTCCTTTGTTTTTCAAGTTCAAGTAAAGTACAATTCCGATTAGAATACCATGCTTGATCGTATTATTCAATATAAGCGAGATTTCGTCTTTAATTTTAGAACCCTATTGAACTAGCAGTGCTGTTAGCATTACCAAAAATAATCTAAATTTAACAGCTGGGCATTGTATTTTTAACCATACCGTGTTGTAAGATGCGTGTCCAGAAAAAAATGACAATGTTTTGTTGTTGAGGCGACTACGCTTTTGGTCAAATTTACTGCAATGCATTGTTACTTCAATCATATTTCAGTGAACTTAACAGATTTTGTTGTCGGTTGAGAATCATAGGAACGGTTAGTAATTTTACTATGGAATCGGTAATTTCCACAACAAAATTTATTTCAGTGCGGGATTCAAGGCTTTCGCCACAGAGAAACATACGTCACACTCTACTCGCTTCCCATCGATTACCCATAGAAAAACAGACGTAACACTTGCGAAATTTCCATCGACCACGCTTTTAACGATCATTTTAAATTTTCATAGTTGTGGCTTCCCTATAGTGAACGGCGGCTTGCGGTGAAAATTACTATTTTGAGGGTCAATTTAAATGCACAACGCCACTTAATTTGTGCAGACATTAATTCCCAAAATAGCATCAGACCATGGACTTACCAGAAATGCCAGACACCTCCTAGAATCTTATATGGAATGTTAAAAAATAGCTTTCATATTCTGGATTATTGTATCTTTTGTTAACTGCCAAATAATCTTGAATCGATTAACAAATGGATAAGAAAATCAGCGAGATGCACTTTGTCTAATATCTCTTAATCAGTGGAATAAATTAGCTCCGAAGTACTTGGTATTCATGGTTATGGTGTAAAAAGGACAAAAATGACATATCTACTAAGTTAATCAATTTTGGCATTAACTAGTTATTTTGGCTGTCCGGTTCTTGCATTTTTTCCACATTATATAAATTCAAAGCTTTCATTAAACATATTGTTAGTTTTCATAAAATTCCTGTGTATTTGTAATTTGTTAATTATAATTTTGTTGAAAACAATAACCTGCTAGAATACACTTTGTATGAGATCAGCATTATTTATTGAAAAATAATTTCCCATAGACTGGTGAAAAACTAATGCAAGATAACAAGTGAATATAATAATAAAAACCCGATTTAATCCACCTATAGTGAACAGAACCCTCCTTACACTTATTAAAATTAGTGTTGTATTATTTGTATTGAACATATTTATTTTGTGTAATTGACCAAAAGTTCTGGAAAATACTGTGGATTTGGCATCTAGTGGATTGGTTTCCAAAATAGCATCATAGACCATGGACTAAACTACCAGAAATGCCAGACACCTCCTAGAATCTTGTATGGAATGTTTAAAAAATAGCTTATACATTCTGGAATATTGTATCTTTTGTTAACTGCCAAAAGATCTTGAATCGATTAACAAATGGGTAAGAAAATCAGCGAGATACACTTCGTCTAATATCTCTTAATCAGTCGATTAATTTAGCTCCGAAGTACTTAGTATTCATGTTTATGGTGTAGAAAGGACAAAAACGATATATCTACTAAGTTAATCAGTTTTGGCATTAACTAGTTATTTTGGCTATCCGGTTCTTGCATTTTTCCCACAATATATAAATTCAAAGCTTTCATTTAACATATTGTTAGTTTTAATAGAATTCCTGTGTATTTGTAATTTGTTATTTATAATTTTATTGAAAACAATAACCTGCTAGTATACACTTTGTATGAGGTCATCATTATTTATTGAAAAACAATTTTCCATAGACTGGTCAAAATCTAATGCAAGATAACAAGCGAATATAATAATAAAAAAGAATTTATTGAAATACTCTTCGTAAGATATCTCAGTAATCAAATGTCGATTCGAAATAAAATTTCAGGGCCTTTTACAAGGATATTGTAGCTTTCATTTGGTGCTTAGAGAACCCAAATCGGTTGACAGACGGCTGAGATATTTATTATAGTACTCTTGGTCAAAAATCTCTCAACAAGTTAACCTGTATTACTCCCAAGTACTCTTTGAAAGATATCTCGATAACCAAATGTCCAATCCTAATGAAATTGAATAGGGTTCTACTACAATGTTGTAGCTTTCATTTGGAGCCAGCACGCTAACCCTCAGTTACCCAGATTGGTGTCAAAGCGACCCAGATTGAGCAAAACTGCAGTTACTCTAATCTGAGTAAGGGCACCTTTACTCAAATCTGGGTTACCGATGTTGGTGGCAAAATCTGGGTAAACGGTACCCAGCTCCTCCGGGGCCTTTATTTTGTTAATTTATTTTCAATTTAGATTTTAAATAAAAAGCTCCCAACTTCCATGTGCTGTTCACTTACCTGATGCAGGAAAACAGTTCCCCGGAATAATTTAACTGTTTTCCAGCCATTTGTCAGCATATTTTCCACGAAAACATTCATAATTTGAAGCGTTCTCCTGACCGCTGCCATTTTCTTAAGCCGGAAAATGACAAAGTGCCGATTACCCAAATCTTTACCCAGATTCAACGAATCTGGGTTTTCGCGTTACCCGGATTTTGACAACTGCTAACAACATGAAAATCCGGGTCGAATCGACCCAGTCGATGGGTAGTTTCAGGTTAGCGTGAGGAGAACCGAAATCGGTTGACAGACAGCTAAGATATTTATTATGATACACTTGGACAAAAATCTCAAAAGGTGTAGTTGTATAAATCCTAAGTACTCTTCGAAAGATATCTCTGTAACCAAATATCCAATCGAAATAAAATTTGTGGGCAATCTACTAGGATGCTGTAGCTTTCATTTGGTGCCAAGAGAACCCAAATCGATTGACAAACGGCCGAAATATTTATTATAATACACTTGGTCAAAAATCTTAAAAAGTTTAGATGTATGACTCATAAGTACTCTTCGAGAGATATCTCGGTAACCAAACGTCCAATTGAAAAAAAATTCAATAGCGTTCTACTAGGATGTAGTAGCTTTCATTTGCTTCCAAGAGAACTCAAATCGGTTGACAGACGGCTGAGAAACGTGCGTGACTTTTTTTTTGTAACGCACATACACACACACACACATACACACATACACACATACACACATACACACACACACACATACAGACATTTGCTCAGTTCGTCGAGCTGAGTTCATTGGTATATGAGACTCGGCCCTCCGGGCCTCGGATCGAAAGTCGGTTTTTCGAGCGATATTTATACCCTTCTTATGGGTGTAAGAAGGGTAAAACATTTTATGCTTGTCATTACTGCAAGCCGCCTTTCAGTGTAACCAGAGGTGCGCACATCGTTTTTCCATGCGTTTGACGTTTCACACTAGCGCCTTCTGTTGACGATATTGCACAACACAGTGATTCGTGCAACTTTTCCACCAGGTGATGGTAGTGTGATCTGGGCGATAGATTTCAAAGAAAATCGTTCAAGGTGTTACGTCTGTTTGTGTGTGAATTACCTTTTTAACGGTTGATTCAAATATTCGGTACACGGACAGAAATGTCTTCTGATTCATATAACCATTTCCATAGTTCTCTCAAGCTTCAAAGATATTCTTGGGATAATTACTTCAAATGGTTGACTCACAATGATTTGATGTCTGCATCAAGCATATGTTTCATTTAAATAAACATCATTGAATATTAACCTTCAAATGCTTAAACCAAGCATATAAGTCATTACGTTAACCTAACCCTTTACTGACCCGGACGCCTGACTACTGTCTACTCAGTCATTGTTCATCATGGCGGCTGCGGCAGTTCAATGTGACGACGACTTGTCATAATTTCATTGAATAAATCGTTTTCCTGACTGTTCTTGAATTGTTTCTTCCTGGGAGAATAAAGAGTGTACTTCTAGTTATCTTAATGGAATTCTCCACTTGAGCTTCAGGTAGGTAAGTGGGCTAATGGTAATGGGGTGCATGAATTCGCAAATTCATGATAGGTATCTATATTGTTTTCAATGTTTTCCGAATGCAGCACACATATTTCTGAATTGCCTGTTCGGTACTTTTTTGTCGAGATTATAACAGCAGTACGATCTCGGTAGTTTCGGTAATCGATTTTACTGAGGTTCAGTAAAACAACTGTCAAAATCGTATGGAAAAGGTAAACAATGCATTTTTGCTGAACGAGCTCGGTGCTCAGCAGTTTTAATCTCGTCAAAAAATTACCGAACTCGGTAATCAAAATTAAGTGTGAGCTAACCGTACACCACTGATTAAAAGATGGCCCGAAATGCAGTAGCCGTAGCATCGTAGCCAGAGGAAGAGGCATCCACCGTAATCAACGCAATCTTGTTGGGGTTGGGACCTCCCGGTTCGGACAAGGGAAACCAGCCTCCGCTGCTACAGGAGATGATCGATTCCAATCTGGAAAAACTGCAATCTGGAGTGCAAAAGTGGATTCCTCCTGGACGGTTTTACTTGGACGGCTGTGCAAGTCAAGAAACTGGACGACCTGCTGGAGAAGCACAAGACACAAGTCCGGAATCGACATAAATCTGTTGGTGCGTCGTACCACCAGTCGTTTGATTCATCAGACCAGCGGTGATGAAACGCTTAGAAGAAGCCTATTACGAGCAGACTAAATTCCTGGCTGACTACTACGCCCTCGCGTGAACTGCACTTCTAGGTGGATGCCGCCAAGAGTGTGCCAGGAATATTTGAGAATTTTTTTTGCGCATTTAGGCTTGTAATCATTTGAATCACAAAAACAATAAAAATTAAGGAAAATAAAGGATTTTTTTGCTAATAAAACGTTGCTTTAATGGTTGTCTAGTGCAATATGTTATAACTAGAACATATAGCACTAAAATACCACCATTATAGAAATGTTCATCCTTAATTTGAAGCTTTTGATTCTAGAAAAGTAACATAACCTCATTTGAACGATTTTTTGTGCATGCTTACAACAATCATCCGATTCAGTTAGTTCAAGCTTCAAGTGTAGGGTTAAGAATGATTAAGTTAAGCATACATATGCTTGAGTCTACCATGAGTTTAAATGAGCTGTCAAACCATCAACAATAAATATTGTTGACATATGCATAATATGGTTGAGTCAACCATATTTCTTGCTTCAATCAGTTCAACAATTTTAATCATTTCAAGCTTGTATTATGCTTCGTCCTATGGTATTATGCGTAATACAATCTCAAAAAGGGCTTATATAAAAGTCAGTGCACAAATATGCTTGATCGCGACCGCAATATGGTTGATATAACTTTATTTTTTTCTCCGTGTAGTTGGTCAATTGACCAGTCGTGGGGTTGGCATAGTTTTTGCTCCTCTTTGACGTTTGCTCACTACCGCCATCTACTGGCGGCTTATCCAAACACGTACCGAACAGAATGATAAAGGAGTATTGTGATTAATCTTTATGCTTCGATACAAATATGCATACGTTGATGTCAAAAATTGAATATATTCCGATAAATACAGTAGACGTTCGATAAGTGCAACATGTTTACGTTTCACTTACCGAATGAAATTCGATAACTGCAACAACTGACAGACGCCAAAGAACTGTCAGTCGCTGCAGAATGCAGCTAATATGCATTCAGAAAACATCGCACTGCAACAAAAGTGCATGCGAAAAACATCGCATCGCTGTTGACATTTGATTTTGACGGAAAGCGGTGCGACAACTGCAAATTTGTGGCACTTAGCGGACTGGCACTTAAAAAGCATTTCAGTTAAACCGTTTGCATCCAGGGAGCGTCTACTGTACCAAATTTGGGCGAGTTCAATTTCGTCGCCAAAGTCTGATTATTCGTAACAACCCGAATAAAACGGTATCATACAACAGTTTTACAGTGTATCATTTTCTTATTATTCATATTATCATAAACTGGATTATTTATCGCTGATACGACATATGATATTAATGATAGTACTTATCATTTTGGGAGTTTGAATGATAGACCGAATGGGTTGTTAAGTATCGTTACCATTCAAAAACGCTATTTTTCTCGAACAAAATTTTTGCGGAATCATAGATGCCATAATCACTTTATCATTAACTTTATGATACGACGAATAATAAAAACAAAACGGAAATATTTCACCACATCTGTTTTACCGACCCCAAAAAATGTACACCCCTGCGGGCATTTGTCAAATTTGCTCACGATTAACTGAATCATTGTTTACTTTCGTCGTATTTTTTATTCGCTGGAACGGGAATCGAACAGTATCAGATTGCCGTGGCCAAAGTTGTTTCTGAATGTTCACGGTGTTTATCCACTACACCATGTGAAACCTGTGCTCGTGGTTGACTGAAATTCGATGGTGTTGTGAAGGTGGCTAAGAAGTTAACGAGGAGAACCGAGGGGAAAATTTATAGTCTTTGCTATGAAGACAAAAGCTCCAGTGGAAAAATCCCCTGAAAAGGGAACCTTTGGAGATTCCGGTTCCGGTTCGAAGCAGCTCTTAGTGACAACGCGTTCTCTGGTAGAGCAAATTGGAGCCATCACTGTTGTGCAGTTTATCTTGTCTGCTCAGAAGTATCGAATCCTGTCACTATTAGGGTTCATTCAAATATTACGTAACGCAAAATTTGGCAATTTTAGACCCCCTCCCTCCCCCACGTAACAAATTTTGTATGAGAGATTTCGAAATTTTGTATGAAGCGTAACACAGCGCTAGACCCCCTCCCTCCCCCTTAGCGTTACGTAATATTTGAATGAACCCTTACACACAATATCGAAACAACTTGTGCATTTCATGCCTAGGGGCAGGACAGATACAGCGAGAGTAACTCTGTTATCGAAGTGTTGCTCAGAATTCCTCAGGGTTGCTCTGGATCACTCTGGTTTTCCTGAAGTGTTGCCTGATACCAGTGAAAAATCGAGCAGTCTTGCCCGATTTTCCGCTTCGTAGAGACGTTTCTGAATGGATTCGAACAAAAAGAGTTACTCAGGATTGCTCAGAGTTGCTCCGGATCCCGTATAAAAATGAACCATTGATTCTGTTGTGAAAATTGTAGACAAACAATAGAATCTTATGTTAACAATGTTTTCTATTGTATATGTATTGTACAGCATATTTCAAAACGTTATTCGTTGAAATAGTAACAATGGATTAACATTAGATTTCATTGTTACAGTATTTTCTTTAGGCATACGGTAGATTCACATTAGATTTCTTTGTTACAGTGTTTTCTAATGGCATACAGTAGAATTACATTAGATTCCTTTGTTACCATAATGTTTCACACCGAACCCCGTAGCACCCGATGAGTGCCATGGAATTTGGCCGATTTTGTGTAACCCTCTCACACATTTTTGTGTTTGAAATTTTAAGCGTGTTTGTTTTGATGACCTCCGGGGCTCCGGGTGAGTGAAGTGCGATGAAAAATTTGCTGCTGCGTGAAATTGAATCGGGTTCTGCGTGTGCCGATAAATCTAGATTTCCGGAGTCTGTCTCGAAAAGTGTGACAGTACGTGTATTAGGTAGGGTAAGGCGGGGCAAGATGGGTCGCGGGGCAAGATGGGTCAGTGCCATTTTCCGGCGCATTACTCATGTTTTGATTATGTCAATAATTTTGTTAGATGACCAGCATGAATATACAAAAATTTTGGGGCATTGATTGAACAATTATTCACTCTCATTGGAAATTAAAAATAAAATGGTTTTTAGTCATTTTTCTTATGCGATACATTCCATATAATCTCCATATAAACGGCCGCGGGGCAAGATGGGTCACCTTCAATCTTGAACGTATATTTGGAGCATTCAAAAGTTATTTATTTTTTATTACAAGACTATCTTATAGATGACTTCAATCAAGCGGAATGAACGCTCAAAATTATAACATAAAATTAAGATAATTTTTTAGTGAAAACATCGATTTTCAAGTCGCCTTAGGACCACTCAACTCGTAAAATTTTTTATATTCCAAATCAATTTATAAAATGTTTACTAGTAGCTCTTGTTTACTCAGTATGGATATGGAGCATGTATGAATGCGGAACAAATCTTATATTTTGACGTTTTTCGTTGAGAAAATGTGAATTACTTAAAAGGTGACCCATCTTGCCCCGCACTTTTTTCACGGCGCAAAATCGATCACTTTTTAAAACTGCTTGTTTAACATCATATTTTGTATTTAACGTACTTTTTATCAACTTTTAGCATAGCTAACTAGTGTATTAAAGAGTAGCGGACGAATACGAACCAATACGATTTGTATTTATAAAGTTATGGTGATCCATCCTTAGGTGACCCATCTTGCCCCGCCCCACCCTATAGGAAAATAACGTGACATAGGGGGAAAGGGGGGCTAGAAATCCCGAAAAACGATGGACGTAATGAATTAACCTTCCCTTAGCTATGTTAAAAGTCGATAAAAAAAATAAAATACAAAATAGGGTATTTTAACCAATAGTGGACCCCTTAGTAGCTGAAAATTGTTCTGATCATTAAAACAGTATGATATTCCAATTAAATTGCCCCTGTCAACGTTTGCACAGCAAGTTCTATGTCTTTCCTGCACATTGCACACAAAAACCTCACCAAACCACCCTATATTTCCCATAAAATAATCATTTCAAATCTGGCTCAAATTATCCTATAGTGGTCCCCCCGGGGTCCACTATAGGATTGTTGGGGTCCACTATAGGATAAATCGTATTCTCTTACCATGTTAAAACGGAGACAATAGTGGACCTCCTTGGATTTAACCAATAGTGGTCCCCCAGATTTGTTTACATTTACAAATTTGTTCAAAAAAATCAAATTATTGCTTTCCAGCGTAGCTCCACCACTTGTAACTACTGGCTAGGAACATGATCCATCGTCTCCCGGTGGAAGTTCACCGGTAAAAACAGATTTAAGCAGGAAAATTAGGAAAAATATAAGGGGGTCCACTATAGGTAAGGGGTCCACTATTGGCTAAAATACCCTAAGATTTAGAACAAACAGGTTTAGAAAAAGACCGATTTTGGGCCTTGAAAAAAGTGTGGGGCAAGATGGGTCACCTTTCAAGTAATTCAGGGTTTTCCTAACGAAAAACGGCAATATGTACGATTTTTTCTGTATTAATGAAACATATGTTTATAGCAACTACTAATTTTATTGTTTTTCTGTTATTCTTACTCATTCCATCGTGCATATTAGGCCTGTCCAGCTTTTCAAAAATGTTCTCTGATTCTCAAGTCCACCCCCATATTTTGATTGGCATCCTAGAAGAAGTAACTGGTCAAAATTTCAGCCAAATCCATTGAAATTAAGAGGTGCATCAAATCAATTTTGTGTTTTTCGACTATTTTTGAACTTCAAAAAATCATAACTACACTAAAACTTGTCAAAACTTAATTCTTTTGGCAGAAATTGAAAGCTATACTTGTTTGCTACAACTTCTCCGAACAACGTGTGCCAATAAAATGGAAGGAAACATGTGTAATTATCACATTTGTAATCAGAAAAACCTTAAAAAGTTGATTTTTTGATAGATTTCGTTCTGGAACACCCTAATATACGTAATAAGTTGGATTTTTCAAAACGGCATCATATTCTCCAATATTTCGTGGTTATTTGCTTCCTTGACACCAAAGCTGTAGGAGTTGAGCAAAAATTACTAAAATTCGTGTAAGCCAAATGTGACCTAAAAACTAGCTTTTCGGGTGCAATCACGCTTTGGCGCGCAAAAAGTGGCATCGCGTCAGCACTGATATGATAGCCAACACCTGTCATCACGCTTGTTTGTTATCACCCGTGATAGGGGGTAGCCAAGGCAAACTACACGGAAGCAAAGCTACTACGTTCAGTACAATTTCGCGCCACAGCGTGATTGCCTCCAAAAAGCTAGTTTTTAGGCCACATTTGGCTTTCACGAATTTTAGTAATTTTTGCTCAACTCTTACAGCTTTGGTGTCCAGGAAGCAAATAACCACAAAACATTGGAGAATATGATGCCGTTTTGAAAAATCCAACTTATTACGTATATTAGGGTGTTCCAGAACGAAATCTATCAAAAAATCCACTTTTTAAGGTTTTTCTGATCACAAATGTGATAATTACACATGTTTCCTTCCACTTTATTGGCACACGTTGTTCGGAGAAGTTGTAGCAAACAAGTATAGCTTTCAATTTCTGCCAAAAGAATTAAGTTTTGACAAGTTTTAGTGTAGTTATGATTTTTTGAAGTTCAAAAATAGTCGAAAAACACAAAATTGATTTGATGCACCCCTTAATTTCAATGGATTTGGCTGAAATTTTGACCAGTTACTTCTTCTAGGATGCCAATCAAAATATGGGGGTGGACTTGAGAATCAGAGAACATTTTTGAAAAGCTGGACAGGCCTAGTGCATATAGGTACTGAAACCGGTCGTCCGCAATGTTACATTGTAAGGAAATCATACGCACACACGATTCTTTTTTAGTTGATGGAAGATTGTGACTTGAATGGATAACGATCTGCAACATCAGAACCACATCGATAGTTATTAAAAACATATCCCTACCTTGATAACTTTCAAGCCGTCGTAGAAATATTCATTTCATTTGAATCAGATCAGCGAGCATCCATAAATAACCTAGCATTTCAGGAGGAAGGGAGGAATCTTCTATTCTGCTACTGACCATGTTTAAGATCGAGTATTCGTTACAAAAACAGGCTTCGTGCTTCATAGTGTCGTATGTCAAACCGCAGAGTTATACGATATTGAATCAATTAGCTTATTGGAAAAATCTTATGCATATGAACACTTCGATAGGTCTTCAAATATAGGTACACTCTTTAAGCTTGGAGCGCATCATACTTTTGAATCAATTTGGCAGTATCCCATGGGTTTACTAACAAAGTCGACGCAATTGTATGCTGTGTTCTCGAGGCTGTAGTATATCAAGTTTCTTCAAATGCTACAATAATGATGAAGCACGCTGTAATGTTACTTTTGTACCTCATCACCCACTAAATGCAACTACATTAGTGGACTAATAACACTTAGCGCGCTCGGCTCGGTTCCATCATGCCGCTTATAGTGTTGCCACATATAATGCTTAGTCTGCTAAACCCAGTTATCTGGCTTGTGGGGCATGGGAGCCTACGCTTCAATCATTTATGCAGTAAAACGTTACTTGAACTTTGACATGAGTGATCCGAATATTTGAAGAACTATTCTATCTTAGAAGCTTGTGTAGAATTTGATGAACTTAATCTGAAGAATCATTTAGCAGTCATTTAAGGGAAATTAATCTCAAAATGACACGCAATTGTATCTTGGGATTAGATTCATGTTTTGCATTTGAACGTTTTGAACAATCGTCTAATATAGGTTCACGTTGTAGTATATCGAGCATTTTTAATTCTGCTATAATAATGGTTAAGCACGCTGTAATGATACGTTTGTACCTCATCACCCACTAAATGCAACTATATTAGTGGACTAATAACACTTAGCGCGCTCGGCTCGGTTCCATCATGCCGCTTACAGTGTTGCCACATATAATGCTTAGTCCGCTAAACCCAGTTATCTGGCTGTGGGACATGGGAGCCTAAGCTTCAACCATCAATGCAATTAAACATTACTCGATTTACAACATGATCCAAATATTTGATAATTGATCGATCTGTGTTTTTGAAATGTAGCTTAAAATATACAAGCTTCTAGTCCAAATGCATAATGATAGTTTAGTTTCGCTTCGTTCAGGATTTGTTCAAGCAGTTCAAGAATTTTCTGATTCACAATAGAAAACAATTTCCAAACCATTGGATTTAATGTAAAAATAAAATGTTCTGTATCACAATAGAAAACTATTCCAAAACAATTCATTCTAACGTGGAGCCAATAATAAAGTCACTACTAATACAATACGTTTACTGTACATTTTACTGTTAAGAACAATATAAAAACATAAAAATCTTCTGTATTACAGTACAAAACAATAGGAAGCAATCAGTGAAGTACTAGATTGAAAGTAGTGAGCTGGATTTTTGTATGGTGAGATGATAAGTTCTCCGTTTCTGCAATGAAATGGTGCAAATAGCGTGGGTTATATGATTTCTTGCCTAATTTGATGCTGTTTGAGCAAAAGTTTGGGTAAATGTGTTGTTGTATTATTTATTTCTTGCAACTTCAACAACACAGTTACCCAAACTTTTGCTCAAACAGCATCAAATTAGGCAAGGAATCATATAACCCACGCTGTTTGCACCATTTCATTGCAGAAACGGAGAACTGATCATCTCACCATACAAAAATCCAGCTCACTACTTTCAATCTAGTACTTCACTGATTGCTTCCTATTCCCATACCATTGAATCAAATGTGGAACCAGCAATAAAATCACAACTCAATACAATACGTTTACCGTGCATTTTACTGTTTATTACAATTCGAAAACATAAGAATCTTCTGTATCACAATAGAAAACAATACTCAAACCATTGAATTCATTGTAAAAACAGTACAAACAGTATGTTCTGCTTCACATTAGAAAACAATTCCAAAACAATTGAATTAAATGTGGAACCAGCAATAAAATCACTACCCAAAACAATACGTTTACCGTACATTTCACTGTTTGCAACAATTCGAAAACATAGTAATCTTCTGTATCACAATAGAAAACCATCCCCAGACCATTGAATTCAATGTAAAATCACAGTTCAAAACAGAATGTTCTTGGCATATTTAACTGTTCAAAACAATACAAATACATAAAAATCTACGGTATATTTCATTCCACGTATCGTCATTAGCAACATTTCATTAACATTAGAATTTTCTGTTTTGCGAAAAAAGTTGTATGGAAAAAAGTCTTTTTTTGTATTGTTACGATACTTAACAACCTATACAATTCAATGTGAAATGGGCATTCACATTTGATTCTATTGTTAGAAACATTTGATTCTATTGTTTTTCTATTGTTATTTTAACATTGAATTCTATTGTAAGACCATTGTTCTCAATGGTTCTGTTACATTAGAATCCTATGTTTTTCTATTGTATCTTTTATCCGGGATTTCACAGTGTCTTGCCCCTAGTTTCATGCTTATTATGGCCATTGTATTGTTTAAACATTGTGAAAACTCACAAAAGCTAATATTAATCGTCGAACTTGCAAAAAGGAAAGATAAACAATTATTCATATATCGTTAATGGTATCGTTATCATAAGTGTAATAATACTCGTAAAGTATTGAATAATGTCAATTTAGAAACTTTAATCATCGAATCATAAACCCATCGTTGCTGTTGTAATAATCATTCCACGAATTAAATTCTTATGATACGAACGATAGCTTGAACGATATATTTCTATGCGGGCAGCTAACCTTCTTTATCAACCTTGTGCACCATTGGGAGCCCAACTCTATTTTTCAACGCTGCCAACCGCTCACTCAGCGAAAAACGAAAATTGTTGCGGTGATTTTTGGCTTGTCACTCCCGTCCGTCCCGTCGCTCGACGATGAGTTTTGAAGTTTTGAAAGGATTGGATGAAAGTGCAGCATCGTCAAACTGCAGACAGACTTTAAAAAATTAACATTTTGCTGAGCAATCCATCGCAAATCGCAGCAATTTTCGTGTCCTTGATCGTGATCTGATTGTTCTCCGTTTGAGATTCGTCATTTGAAGGGATTTGTCCGGAAATCGACTGGATTCGAGGTGAAGGTAAGTGGTGGCAATATTTCCATTCGTCATTGGTCTTGCGTCAAGGATGGAGGGAGAGAAAATAAAAAGACCGTGATGAGTTTGTGTGTTTTACTGATGAACTGGATGTTGGAATATTATTTTGGTTTCGATTTTGGATTCTAGAGATGAGTGGACCAATTTTCGGTAGTAGCAGTGCCCTCGGGGGCAGTTCCGGTGGGAACCGCCATCTGGTGGAGTTCCGAGCCGGAAGGATGAATCTGGTAAACAAGATGGTCCATCCGGACAACCGGAAGGGAATGGTGTACGTGTACCAGGCGGACGACGGGTTGATCCACTTCTGTTGGAAGGATCGCACCACGGGGAACGTGGAGGATGATTTGATCG
This sequence comes from Aedes albopictus, assembly GCF_035046485.1. Taxonomy (NCBI): domain Eukaryota; kingdom Metazoa; phylum Arthropoda; class Insecta; order Diptera; family Culicidae; genus Aedes; species Aedes albopictus. The sequence continues at coordinate 342,950,403 of NC_085138.1, forward strand.
TGTTCCCGGACGATTGCGAGTTCAAGAAAATTGAGAACGTCAAGAACGGGCGGGTGTTCCTGTTGAAGTTCAAGAGCTCGAGCCGTCGATTGTTCTTCTGGATGCAGGAACCGAAAACGGACAAGGACGATGAGTGGTGCCGTCGGATCAACGAGGTGATCAACAATCCGCCGTCTTCGAACAGCCTGGGAGGTGGATCAGGCCGTGGGGGAAATGGCAGCGACAATGGCGATCTGCAGTACATCATGCAGAATATGTCCCAGCAGCAGCTGATGCAGCTGTTTGGCGGCGTCGGTCAGATGGGAGGTCTGAGCAGCCTGCTCGGGTCGATGAGGTGAGTTTAGGGAAAATCTAACGGTACGAGTTCAATGGGGACCCTGTGCAGAAATTCTTAGATTTTACTACAGAACTTATCACAGTAGAAGTTTTGTTACATTATATTTCCTTAACAATCTTAGAAGGAACTATGTATTGTTAGTTTTATAGTGCTCCTGGATAAATCCATATAGCTACAGCTGTAAAGGCATGGGTATCCAGCATGACCATGATGAGGGTGACGGGTTCGATTCAGGGTGAGTCCAGGATTTATCGTAATGGAAATTCTTCGCTTTCTTGTGCGAAGGAATCGTGCTTCTCACACGATATCCCACCATGCAAAATGGTCATTGGCAGAGGTAAACCGTGCTAAAAAAAACTATGCTGATAAACAGGCTTTATCCATGGAATCTGATCATATGTTTATTTTGTAGTTACAACACTGTCCTTCAGTTTCAATAAAGTCATTCTTCTTCGGATAATTACAGCAGCCGGACCAGCACCACCACCCCATCGAGTCGCACCACCACCCTGTCGTCGAGTAATGCCGGAAGCGGCACAGCGGTCACAACTCCGACAGCCACCTCCAACTCGCCTTCGACTCCACGTGCTCCGCGTAAACAGGCTTCCGATTCGTCCAAGTCCAGTGGCACTGCGACGGCCACTCCAGTCACAGCCGCTGCTGGCGCCGGAGATGGAGCCAACAACGGTGGAAGCAGCACCAGCACAACCAGCGGAAGCGGAAACCGTGTCCTACTGTCGGATTTGCAAAACTACCTGGCCGGAATGAGCCCAGCTGCGGCCGGTGCCGGTCAGAGACGGAACGTTGACCTTTCCACCGCCGTCAATTCGGAATCCCTGTCCTCGGTGATGACCGATCAGGAGAAAGTCGATGCCCTAGTGGAACATTTACCTAACATCGAGGGAGATGAAAATAAGAAGCAACAGCTAAAGGAAACCCTGTCCTCGCCTCAGTTCCAGCAAGCCCTGTCCATGTTTTCCAATGCGCTGCAGTCGGGCCAGTTGGGACCGGTGGTGTCCCAATTCCAGCTGAATGCCGAAGCCGTGGCCGCGGCCAACAGCGGCGACCTGGAGCAATTCGTTAAAGCTCTGGAAAATGCCCACAAGAAGAGCACCGAATCCGAGAAGAGCAAGTCGTCCTCGTCCGCCGCCTCCTCGGAAAGCACCGAAACCGCTCCCTCCAGCAAGGAAGAGAACGGCACGCCGGTGGCTAAAACCGAAAAGAAGGACGACGACCAAATGACGGGATAGATCCTAAGGTGGTCTCTGCAACCTACAGGTACTGCTCTGATAGGGTTTCAGTTGTTTTTCCTTTTCTTTTTCGAGCGTGCACTTGATGATAATCTGTTGAAAGAAAATATTTTACTCTTACTACTTATAACATAATCAGAGTACTGGAAAGGGGGAAACCGATTCACATACACCGGAAGGAAGAACGAGGTCGGACGGACGGAAGCGCGTGGTTTGCTTAGGCGATAAGTAGCAAGTCTTTTTTATCTATGGCGTAAATATTTGAATAGTCACGTTAGAGGCAGTGCCAATCAAAACTAAAACAAAAATTTTCAATGCGAGAACAGAACATTTTCCGCAAAATTCTACCCAATTCATGATTTGATCGATCAAGCACTGAGAGTCATTTCAATCATCATCATCCTCCGATCAGCAACACTGTTTCAGTTAGTGTCGATCCGCACCGAGGCAGAAACACAGGGCTATTGTATCCTATAAATTGTAGCGCAAGCTTTGCAGCAAAATAGTCACGAAAAGTAACAACAACAATGCGACACAACACAGCTGTAGACGGTGAAGTAGGGATATCTAATAATATCTAAAATACGAATTAAATGTTTCAGGTAAAAACCAATAAAAACCCATCTGGGAATGATGAAAAAATCGGCCTTCAAATCCTGAAAGGGTGACATTGGAAAGAAATGCCCTAACCCTTTATAAGGCCCAAAAAACCAGGCACGGAATCCACTCGTTCTACATTGGAATATAAAGTACATGTGGTGTAATGAACAAAAACGATTTTATTTCCAAAAAATTCGATGGTCGATTTTGTATGAGAAAAATTGGTCTAAATTTCAAAGTTTAAAATGTTGTTATTTTGTGATGCGTTTATCAATCAAGCTGATTTTTTGATAAGTTATTGCCCCAATAATTCATGAGTTACATATGTGGATTTGAACTCGATTGGTCAACCATTTTGGACGATATGGCAATTTTAGTACATGCCCATTTATAATAGTACATTTTTTTCAAAAGGCTGAGTTCCTAAAAGTAATGAAGCAATCAAGTTGAAATGTTGTCCACACATATGAGGAACATTGGCCTTTTATTCCCCATCATTTGATTTTCAATTCGCTCACCACAACAGAAGCTCGAGCTTAAAAACCTATGCACCCAAAGATGGCAGTTTTTGGACAGACATTTTGTTCTAAAAAAGCCCATTCATACTTGTTATGGCTCAAAAAAATCATGAGTGTTCACAGAGGCCTAATGTTAAAACAGAAGTTGTAAAAATTTTCTAAACGAACAGAAAAAATATGTGTATTGTCTATCCGGTTGGAATCAAGACCGACATTCAATCAAAAATTGCCATTTTCTTGGTCCACAAGTGTCGCAACTGTTTCGCATCTAGTGCGCTGTGTTGCTGACAAAAACGGGAAGGATGCGCACTACTTTTGACATGATTATAAAACGTCGCGAGTTGGGTCGCGTCGCGACTTGATTGTGCGAAGTCCGGTTTGGTGGCGGCCCGACAATATAAGGTGGCAATATAGTTGCCACTGCCTTATGAAGGGTTAAACTGTTTGACCAAAGACATTGTTATCAATGCATGATGTAAGTCAGTCAGAATTCCATTATTTACTAATATTTACAAGATGTTTGCTCTTCAGTTCATTGTCATCAGCGTTAGAGATCTAATCCAAGGCTATACAGTTTCTCGCTCTCAGCGAACTAATCACCAAAAACGTCTACAATGCCCACCCTTAGATCGCTCAAATTGGTGAATTTGAACTGTCATTCCGTCCGGAACAAGGCTGAGGAATGTTTTCACTTGCTTGAAACCCACGAAATAGACATCGCTGTAATCACGGAGACGTGGCTGCAGTTCAACAAGTCATTGTACCACGAAACTATTCTATTGTTAGAGCGGATCGAGAGTCGCCGGAAGCCACCCGAGGGGGAGGAGTGGCGATTCTGGTGAGGAAAAGAATCTCTTTCTCCATGCTGGAAACTTTGGCGCTGGTAAGGCATCGTACACAAATTACGTAACGCTATAGGGGGAGGGGGGAGTCCAGCGTAGCGTTACGACCCACACAAAATTTTTCGGGCTTCCATACAAAAAGCGTTACGAAGGGGGGGAGGGGGTCTGAAATGGCCAATTTTATCGTTACGTAATGTGTGTACCATGCCTAATCGAAACCGTCGGGATATTGGTCAGCGTAGATCCAACACCCGTGAGCACTGTAGCTGTCTACCTACTATCCTGGCTCATATCAGAGGGTAGCGCTCTGTTAATTCAGACGAGATAGGTATCCATCAGCTCATCAGCACTGACGGACCCTTCTTTCTAGTGGGAGATATGAAGAATGCGAGAGCGCGGCACAGGATGTGGAACTGTACTGCGGCCAACAAAGAAGGACGTATCGTACAACATGTGATTCCACGAATATATACATTCACGTTCCTGATACTCCCACCCGCTACCCGTTTGGTCGAGGAAAGCCTTCAATCTTAGATCTGGTGATCTCGAATAACCGGGTACAAATGTCGAGGCAGTATCGCATGCCGAATTTTCGTCGGACCATCCGCTGCTCCGACAAATCGAACTGGAGTACAGGTATTTTCCGTTTTTGTCACTATCCGTTATTATCACTATCCGTTTTTGTCACTATCCGTTTTTGTCAACACTAAAGTTTTTGTCAAATTTGTTGCCTCAAACACGAGTTATTTATAGTTTAACATTAATCTTGAGGCAATGCATTCATGAGTGAATTTGAAGCAATCACCAATGATGACATAGAAGACGTATACGCTACAATAGCTTTGAACACCAAATTCAGCTGTAGATAATGTTAATTCATGCTTTCTCTCACGCATAATTTTACTTCTTATTTGAACATGATAAAAATTAAACCAATAGTCCGATAGAAAAGTTACTCTTACTCTACGTACCAACTGGAACTTGCCCTGCCTTTGCAAGTGTTCTTTGAGAACTTAAATAGTTCGGGGTTTGCCCGTCATTGCCTGAATTTTTACACTTAAATCTTTTTACAAAACTTTTTTTAAGTGCAGTAATTTCTACGCGGTTTTTTACACGATTTTCTTGAAAATACGCGATGTGCTGAATTCTTCTCTTCTGGTCGCTATATCTTTTCGACGGGGCTCAAATTTCAACCAGAGATCTCTCTTGTCATTCTTGATACCCTGTCCAAATTTTCCCGTCTGAAACTGCTACATTCACTAGGTAAACTGGAGATTCCTATAGAATTTTATCCGAGATTTCATGAAAATGCAATCTTGGTTTCCTTCAGTAATTTCTACTAGCGATTCTACCTTGTAGATTATTTAATGGATTTCTTCTGAGATATCGTTAGGAAATAATTAAGAAGTTTCTTTATGTGAATTAGGAGTTAAGTCTTCCAGAAACAAGTTTCTTCACTCAGATTAATTAACACATTGAATATAAGTTTCTTGCACTTGGATTGTGACCAATTGCTTTTGCACTTAAAAAATAAGTGCAGGCTTATCGAAACTTTGCCAACTCAGTCAAGATGAATTTTATAGGCGAACCTTTTACTTTTTAAAAGTCAGTTGATCGGATTTCAGTTGTGAGGCACATAGTTTCTATTAATGGGAATAATAAGATTATTTTCATTGGGTATTGGCTTTAAAGTAACAATAAATTAAAATTTTTAATAATATGATTGAAAAAAATAAGTTTTATTAATTGTTTTATTGTACACAGGAGTAGTTCCAGGCCACGTGGACTAAACAATGTTGCTGCATGAGCAATGTTCACAGCTGGACATTTCACACCGCAAATGCCACTAGCTAACGCAAATGATGGTCTGGGTTTTCCGATGCCACGGCCGACGAAGATGATGGAAGGAGCTCCGCTGATGCCGCGGTCCATGCAGTTGTCACAGTTGCATTTACGACGGGCCAAAAAGATTGTTTTTAGTTGAATCGCTCAATTCCGGGTTTGATAGAAGGCACGCATCGAGTGCATCAGGGTCGGTTCTATTGGTGTGCTCGGGCTCTTTTCCGATGCCTCCGCGTCGTCTTCCACTTTGGTGAAAGTGGTCAAATCGAATCCTTATAATTTTTATCAATGTTTAATGATTAAAAACAAATAGCAGGTTATCTAAATTACCTCACATTGAGCTTCCACCAAGCTGGTCAAACAGCTCGTCCCGGTCGCAGCTCCATCCGGCAGCCAGTGTTGCGAAATGAGCGAGTACTCACACAACTTGTCAAACTCACGAGTGAGTATGAGCAGTACACCTTAAACTCACCGTGAGTATTACTCACATTTGAGTAAGCGCTGTACAACTCACACTCACTCGTATTGACGTGCAGATACTCACTCACGGGTATGTTTTACTCATATTCATACGGTAATCTAAAATTTATCAAAAGGCTTGGAATCCTATCAAACATTAAAATGGTATGTTTTATTGGGGCGAATGTATTGAATCAGTAGACAAGGTTGCTTGTCAATAATTCTATTGTTTTTTTTTTCATTCTAGTGAATTGTATCTTACTGGTAGTTCTAAGCGCTCCGTTAAGGGCGGTCCTGAAGAGGTCCCCTTTGAGCCCAACAGCTCAACGTGAGGGCTTTTGTTTGAACTCAAACCTCTTGTAGACAGAGATCAATCCCCTGAAATGGCTGTCATCCACATATAACTGGCGTGAAGCTAAAAATTTGGTGCAGGACGTGGTGCTGATTTGAATGGGCTAAGCTGAAAACAGTGATTTTTTTCTCTTAGTGCAGGCGTGACATTCACATATAATTGAGTTCAGCGTTGTTTTAAATGGACGAAATTTATTTGCATGCTTGTGCGTCTTGTAAATTTAATAAAGAACACTAAACGCATTGAACAAATGTGTAAACGATCGTTTCTCAAATGCACGATAAATCGTACGACAAAGTTCGCTTGCGCACGTAGCAGATTGAAAGGCAGGCTGAAATTTCGTAAACGAGCCCGTTCGAGCCGGCTTCAAGAACTAACGCTTTCTTCAGGGGGTTGGCAGAGATAGGCAATTAAGAAAAAGTAATTTTACGGAATCGTGTGGTGTGCTCGATTGGTAGCCGATTTGACCTTGGATTTGACAGTTCGATAGCAGCAGACCTGCTGCAAAGGCGCATATAGTGCTGAATTAATGCCAGCTGCTTATTGGTTACCTGGGTGTGATTACTGGCCATGTTACTGGTAGTAATTTGCTCGGCAGTTTTTTTTTCCTTTTTAGGTCCGAGGCTCATATAATTAGGGTGGTCCAACTTTATATGAAAAACAACTAAGACTTGAAAAAGCTCATGGGATTCCTTCAGAATTTGTTCCTTTTTTTATTCTTCAATCACTTTACCTAATTTACAGCTCTTTTGTCCACTAGGGCACTGCGTGAGCGATTCCAATTGGAAGCTGTACTTACACTTTGTACAGCTCCTAAATGTATTCTATTATAATTCCACTAGATCGAACTGGATTCCGTTGCGCTGCTTTCACTTTCTACACTATCGTGGTAGAATGATGAGCACGAGGATGTTGATGTGTGGCTCTTGTTCCTTTTCCAGTCCGATTGGGGGTCCATTATGAGTTGCCGTTAGCCGATATCCAGGTGTCCGGGTCCGTTGGAGCATATGCTCTGAAGAGGGTCAGGTGCCAGCTGCTCTCGGGGGGAAGAGCAACTGACGAAAAATTGCAAGTGCCGGGCTGGGATCGAACCCATGACCATCCACTTATGAAGTGAACGTGTAGCCACTACGCTACGGGCCCGGCAATTTGTTCCTTTTGTCACCCATAAGTTCCAAAAGTTTTGTTTCAATTCTATCAAGTCTAAAAACTTTTTTATGAAACATCCAGCAATTTGTGCTGATAGGGCACAAAGTTGTACCGGATTCTAGCAAAAAATTGCTTAAAAATCAACTATTCGTTTTGCTGGTTTTTGCTTTGCTGGATGCGTTTAGTGTGTAAGTTTCATGTTCGAAAGTTGAGTACTCAAGTAAATTTACTATTTTTTGTAAATTTTAAATTACAAACTGATCAAGTATTTAGTATGAGGAAAAACGTTACTTTTCCTTACGGAATAATAGAACGGACTATTTTTCCGCGCAGAAAAAACTACAGCTCTTTTAGAATTACAAGGGAGGCGTTACCAGTGTAAAACTTTTTTTCCTTACTTGCCTACTCAAGTAATTTTGAAGCGAAACCACTATTTGTCCATTATATGCCCTATCTTTTTGCACAGTAATAGAAACTAGCCATATGGGAAAAAACGATCAAATGTATGCAGAAAAGAAAAGTTTTAAATGTTTGGACCTAGGAGATGCTGTAATTGACCCTACCATGTTTAATTTGAAGGTAGGTAAATATAAGCCACACACCTTTTGAATACCGTAAAGTGACCCGATTGCGTGATTGCGGGTCTCCTGTTAGCCTAGTGGTTAAGGCTATGGATCGCCAATCCGGAGACGGCGGGTTCGATTCCCGTTCCGGTCGGGAAAATTTTCTCGACTCCCTGGGCATAGTGTATCATTGTAATTGCCTCACAATATACAAATTCATGCAACGGCAGGCAAAGAAAGCCCTTCAATTAATAACTGTGGAAGTGCTTAAAGAACACTAAGTTGAGGCGAGGCAGGCCAAGTCCCAGTGGGGACGTCGAGCCATAAAGAAGAAGAAGAAGAAGAAAGTGACCCGACGTATGCGAAAAAAGTTAAACCATTAATAAAGTGTGGTGAAATATAGAGATTTCCTAATTGATGATATTACTTTGCATGCGTAGGTAAACAATAAGAGTTTTTAGCCTATGGTGCCAAAGCTCTCGAGCAGATCCACCTTTCCTCGAAAACTGTGCCTTGTATATAATCACCATTGCAGTACAGAACAAACGAAAACATCATTTCAAACCAACAAAAATAACTTACTCACTAAACTCACCGTGAGTAAAATGAGTAACTCACGCGTGAGTAATGACGTCATACTCTCGCGTGAGTATTACTCACAAGTGAGTAATACTCACGCGAGAGTATGACGTCATTACTCACGCGTGAGTATACTCATACGCGAGTAACTCACAGCGTGAGCATTACTCGCAAATGAGTAAGGTGAGTGAGTATTTTTTACTCGTGAGCATGAGTTTCGCAACACTGCCGGCAGCTCCCAACAAAATCGTTCATCTTTGGTGACGGTGCTGAAGCGGTCGAGACGCAGATGAATCTAGAAAATACCAAATATATGTTCGTAGCTTGAGAAAGTGTGTAATGTTTGAATAATATTTTACATATTTACCTTCAGCAACTTGGTCAGCAAATTAATTTCTTAGAGCACCATGATTAAAAATGAAATTCTGCAATATTCTGCGGCGAACTGTGCGTCTCGTGCACGCGCCATGTCCTTTTCACGTTTGTTATGATCGTGTTTGGATTTTATGTTGACAGGGTTGCTTTTTATGTTGCTACACTCTAAATTTAATACAGATAAATTAAATTTTAATGAAGTAACTTTTCATTTTTATTTGTTGCACTTAGAATGATTTTTTTCCCTTCCGTTCGCGATCTATGTGCTTTTTGCACTTAGATTCTATCAGTAAATTAATTTGAGTGTTTAGAGGAGTCTAGGAACTTGACAAACGATCTGGGGATTTCTCCAGCAACTACAGAAGGGTGCCCAGAAGAATCCAAGGATTCCCAAAAAATCCTAAAGAAATCCCATCAATTCTGAACTTATACTGGATTCCTAGAAGGAATTTCTCAAGGTTTCCCACTGGGAAATTCTGGAGGATTCTCAGGAATAACTCCCCGGAGATTTCTACACAGAACATCAGGAGGACTCCCTGAAGAAATTTCTGGAGGGTTTGAGGAAAGAATTCCTGGAGGATTACTAGACTAAACTACTGGGATATTCCTAGGAAACGCAGTAAGAAGTCGGGGAGAATGATTATTATATTTTCTTTTTTAACGAGATTGTCAGCCCAAGGCTGGTTCACCTGCTAATCATGGGGAAATAACAAAGATGAAAGATAGAATCCTCTTGGAAGTATTCCTCATGAAAGTTCCAGTAGGTGTAGAAGTCTACTGCGCATAAATACCAAAACAAATTCCTGTAGGAATCCTTATAAGAATTTTTTGGATGAAGGACATTCCAGTGAAAAATATCGTAAGAAACTCTTTAAAGAATCCAAGAAAGAACTTCTGATGAAATTCTAGAAAAAATGTTGAAGGAATCCCAGAAATAAATTTTGGAGGAACCCCAGAGTGAACCCCCGGAAAAATATCAGAAAAATGTTCTGGAGAGATTTCAAAAAGTAATCTTGGAAGAATTCCCGCAGGAAATTCTGAAGAAACGGAGATACTCCTATATTTCAAAAATAAAATCTTGGTGAATCTCCAAAGCAACTCGAGTTGGATTAATTTCAACAGGATGTCTAGGGTTAATCATAAAATGATTTTCTTAGTCCACCTTGGAAGAATTCCCGCAGGAAATTTTGAAGAAACGGAGATACTCCTATATTTCAAAAATAAAAACTTGGTGAATCTCCAAAGCAACTCGAATTGGATTAATTTCAACAGGATGTCTAGGTTAAATCATAAAATGATTTTCTTAGCCCACCTTGTGCATTAGGGCCATTCTAGACCCAAACTGTACAGTATGACCCATAAAAAATGCGAAAATCCATTTTTTTCTTTCTTTGGTAATTTTTGTTGCAATATTTCTTATGAATTCAGTTTTTATAGATAGGGCTACAATAAGGAGGTGATTGTCATATAGGATATCTCAAATAAGTGTCAAAATATTCATTGGTTACGTATATGGGATACCTAATAGTTGCCATCAATTTCTGAAAAAAAAATAAATGTTTCCTCGAATTTTTGGAGCTTTACGAATTAAAATGAAAACTTTTAAATACATGTAAATCATGCAGAAATATGTACTCTTAAAAACGCGGCCCTTTGAAAAACTTTTTGAAAACAATATCAGATGCTTAGGAACCAAAAACTAAAAAATGTGGCATATTTCAAAACCCTTAGATAAGATAGATCCATAAATAACTTCACCCTGTTTGAAAAAAAATCCAAAATAATTTCTTGCTAATGAAGGCTCATAAACCTACGTTTATAATAGACACAAATACGTAGTACTTAAAAAGAGTTTGATACTTCATACATTTGTTTTTCTGAAAATGTCCATTTGTCGCACACTCTAGTTTTCTGTAAATGTCACATAACTTATAAGATAATAATTTTTTTTCACCTGTCTAAATCACCAACGGTCGTCTGAAGACCTTGTCTAGCTATGAAAGTGCTGTTCTTGAAATAAAATTTAATTGAATGTGATTGAGAGCAATTTGACAAAAATTACAACCTTAAAAAAACACCTCTGGCGCGAGGACGTTTTTGAGATCCTTATCTTCAACATTACTTTTTTCAAAGGTTTATGATTCAAATCAGTAAATGTTCCTATGCCGTTGATAAATTAGTGTCTTGAATATATTATCCAATAGAAAAATGCAAAGTTTATCGATTGGAAGCACGTGAGCAATGTCTTCGAAAACTTTCGCATTTTTTTATGGGCCATACTGTACACTACGTCAGCGAGCTGTTCCCATCATAATGCATAAGGAAGGTAAATAAATTCCATTTTCTGGTGAAATATTTGAAGAGATCCCCAAAGAAACTCCAGGAGAAATTAAAAAAAAAAAGACATCTAGGTTGATCCGACAAGGAATTCCTGAAGAAATCATAAGGGACATCTTTTCTCTAAACATTCTTATCGAATTCCAAAAGATAAACAAGCGGCATGGACATGGTACAAGGTAACCTAGAAGAATTCTGGAGGAACTTCTTGGGGAATCCAATATTCAGGAGAAGTTACAAGTGCTTGCTTAGAAAAATTCCTGGAGATTTCCTAAAAGTATCCTAGACGAAACTTTTATAGGAATCTGTGGAGATGATACTCGTGGAGAAATGCCTTCCGGAAGGAAGTAAACATATCCTTTTTTGTAAGGATATCGAAATTATGTTCCTGGAGGTTAACAATTCCTGGAAGCAGTGTTGCGAATACTCACTTGCAAGAGTGATACTCATTTGCTTCTATCTCAGTCCAGAAGCATGCTATCAAAAAATGATGTTAGAAGGGCTTTTAGATTGTTGTTTAATCTAAAAGTTTGCTGAATAAAGTAAAGGTCGCAGACGCATACCAAAGTTGTGAGAGAGCTGTGAGTACGAGGTGAGTAAAATTCGTGTAATTTATACTCACCTTGTACTCACAGCTCTCTCACGGTTTTGGTATACGTCTGCGACCTTTACTTTATTCGGCAAACTTTTAGATTAAACTACAATTTAAAACCCCTTCAAACATCATTTTTTGATAGCATGCTTCTGGACTGAGATAGAAGCAAGTGAGTATAATTTATTGCTAGTGAGTATTCGCAACACTGCCTGGAAGTATGTCATATTTTAAAACGTCGATCCGGGTACTGGAACTGTACTATGCGTCATTCTTGCGTTCAACGAAAATAAATTTCACAAAATGTGGTCACAAATGTGGTGAAAACCTCTTATCGGCGTCACAGTCAGAAAACTGTAATTTGAAAACTGGTTGCAGATGTGCTAAAATTAGTGTCTTTAACAATTAAATTTCATAGTAAATAGCATATTTTTTCTTTTGGAATGTGTTCTACAGTAAAACTTCCAATTCATATTAAAATGTTGCAAAAAATTTTGTCAAAGAAAATTATTCCGTTTTTATCACTATTCCGTTTTTGTCAACTGAAAATTGCGGACCGTGTTGATAAAAACGGAACATACCTGTACCTTCATTCGAAAGATTGATCAGGAGGACATCGACCACAGAGCAGGTTGACTGAACGATCTAGATCGCCCGGAGAAAATCGACACAGTCACCGACATCGTTAGAGCGACCGAGGAAACAGCTGTTCCAGCATGGAGGATTTTCCCAAAAAAGAAGGACATCCCCGACGAGCTGAAGCTTTTGATTCGGCTGAGAAATGTGCGCCGTAGGAAGTTTATCCGTATACGGGATCCATTGATTGGTACGCTTGTCAACCATCTGAGCAACGTCATCAGCATTAAAAGCGCAGAACACCGTTACAGGGTATCAGAAGGCCGGCTCCAGAGGCACGTTATCCTCCATTCCTCTATTTGTGATTCGATGTTGAAAAACCAGGACAAAGGCAGCAACAAATTCCGAAAGCTAACAAGCAGCCTCCAAAATGCGGTATAAGGTAAAATACAGCCCACCGCTCAACGTCGACGGAAATCTGATATGTAGTGAGTCCATCACAGAAATCCGCAGGCTTATTCTGCGCGGCGTGTGAGGTGAGACAGATGGTTTCGTCTCACGTGACGTGAGACGACTAATGTAAATCAAATGGGGCGAGTCGACTTTTGTCACCTCATTCGACTCGTCTCACCTCACACGCCGCGCAGAATAAGCCTGCCGAAGCGCTTGCAATGACATTTGCAACTGCTCACAACAACGAAGAGCCGAGCGATCCTGAAACTTCGGGTGCCGTGGAAAATACACTCGTCCAAATCCGTGCGGCAAACTCTCCAGTTCCTCACGCTGCTCTGGTAAAGCCGAAAGAGGTGAAGTCAATCATCCGAACGCTAAAAAATCGGAAATATCCCGGGCAGGATGGAATTCAGAATATCTGCCTTAAGCACTTGCCAGGAAAAGGGTTCAACGCATGCCTGGTTCTGAGATACTTCCCAGTTGGATGGAAACATGCCTGTGCGATGTCCGCAAATCTGCTCATCAGCTCATCGAAGAACTCCTTCCTTAACATCTGTGATATCAGCTTTAAGAATCATGAGATCTAGGGTTTTTTTCCACTGTGAACACTCTAAAGCAATCATCGGCAAATTGAAGGCGCCTATCTTGAAGCCGCTGAACGCGTTTCCCACCAGGCGTCGGACACGTCTCCCAACTCACAGGCGCAACCAACAACATCGGGGCCTACCGCCCCAAACTATCCAACCCAACCGACGAGTTATCGGCGGCTCTGAAAGAAACAAGATCTGCACAAACTCACTCGGTGGCGGAAACAGTTTATCTTAGCTGAAGACCCGAATGCAAGGCACGAAGTGTGGGAGAACACTCGCTACACTCATTAGGAAAGAATTCTTCAACAGAGCCTGGAGGCTGGAGGAAGGCGAATATACCATCCTAAGGCCGAGCGCTCGCACTCCGTTGAACCGTTCTGGGGCCCACTTCATCCTTGACGTGTCGTCTACCAGGACCTCCGCTGGTCTCTGTCCGGCCCTCAATCACCATGAGAAACTAGGTACCACCAAGTCAACTAGGGACGGTTCTAGCAGTGTGTTGCTGCCAACGTCGACTATCAGCAGATAGCTGCTCTGCATATAGCCGGTTATCTCCTTCCTTCCTCCAAAACATCTGCCATGACCTTGCTCGATGTCTTGCCTCACAATATACAAGTTCATGCAATGGCAGGCAAAGAAAGCCCTTCAATTAATAACTGTGGAAGTGCTCAAAGAACACCAAGTTGAAGCGAAGCAGGCCAAGTCCCAGTGGGGACGTAGAGCCACAAAGAAGAAGAAGAATAATTCTTCAACCATAGGGACTTGTCATCGGTACGCAAAAGCTATACACTAATAATTTCAGAGGCTTCTTATTTGCAATTCTTTGCCAAGTAAATATAATACAAGACTTAGTTACAATCGTTCCAACTATATTTTGCATCTTAGCCTACTGAAAAGACTAAAAGTGGATGACCACATTCTACAAAAGCTAAGAAGACGAACAAATTCTGTGATGCCTTCCAAAAGAGATGTTCAACGTAACTCACGATGATACGTGATCCGATCACTACAAAAGTGATTAATTAGTCATTTTACATTTTACAAAGTATTAGCAAACTTCCATAACAGAAAACCCACATAGAAACAGATGTTACCCTCTCCATCGATCACATTTTTAACGGTTGATTCAAATACTTGTTAGTTGATCGATTGGCCGCTCGCAGCACTCACGTCGTTTTTGCTCCTGTTTGACGTTTGCTCGCTACCGCCACCTAGTAATTGTTCGATCAAACACAGCATGATCAGCATTGGTCTGTTACGTTTTCTTGACGATGTGTTTTACAACTGTAATTTGTTCCAAGTGTTATGTCTGTTTCTCTCTGAGAAAACTTAATGTCAAACGAGAGATGTTTATGTCCGTCGGTGCTTTGCTGTTCATCTGTGCTTTTGCTTTACGATTTTCCTGAAGCAGCACATCATTACACGGACTTGCTCAAATACCGTCAAGCGGAGTAACTTACCACACTGTATATCTTCTTTTGAAAAGTGTTGTTGACTTAGGTGCTATACGAATACATTATGTATAAAAACAGCATTTACTTTTTTTTCAAGTTGAAAAGTGCTACAAGTTACCACGTTTGACGGTAAATACACCGCTCTGATCCTAGCTGTTGAACCCCTACGAAAAAAAACATGACTGAACTCTTCTTATATTATCCAGTCTAATGGGACCATTGTCTTCTTAACTGCAGGGATGGCATGCTCCTCAGTGTGAGTGCAAGTGTGCGCGGTTTTAATATGAAAAAGAGCTGCACTGTGCACATTTTCAGTGCGAAATGCCATCCCTGCTTAACTGTACTGGAAATTCACAAACACATCATTACCATCTCTCCTAAACCTAATCGAGGACAACGTATCATCCATTCACAATGTCACCTTGTTCATCCTCCCCTTGGCCGTCGCCCTCGCCCTTAATATTCAACTGAAAACGTTCGATGTCGTGTAGATCTTCATTTCGACCCTTGGACAGCTTCATCACGCTCGCCAGATGTTCTTTGTCTCCCGCTAAACTGCTGCCATACTGACGGCAGCTGCGATAGAACGGTTCCAGCATGATCTCGTGCACCAGATAGTCCTGCAGGGTCAGCAGGAAGGCCACGTTCTTGGCGGCGGCCTTCCGTTGCGTTTCGTTCAGCGGACGGCTGTTGTACTTGATCTGGGAGAGGGAAAACAATACTTATAATACGCATTCAAAGTAAACTGCTGTAGCTCTAAAATTAACTTAACGTAGCTTTCGAATCGGTGAAATTACGTTCCGCAAGAATGTTCACAAACAATTCACAAAATAAGTTACTTACGTTGGGGTCGAAGAAATTGCTCGGTAAATTTAAGTACTTTGCCAGACACTCCTGGATGGACAATTCATGCTGATCGTCGTAGTCGTTTGTAGTCGAAATATGCGCGACCTGTTGAATTTAGAAAAAAAATAATAAAGTGTTTAATACATACTACTATTTACTGTGAATTCGTACAGTTTCTTACCGATTTTGGCAACACGAGGTGAATTTTATGTTGCCAAATTGGGGTGTTGCCAAAACCGGTAAAAAATTTTTGTGGAATATTTTCAATTTTTATGTGTCAATTTGGCATATATTATAAATATGGACTATTCACAAGCTATAAAACGATCCCTGTAGGTGACGTTCATAAATTACGTCATGATTTGTAAAATTGTCGATTTTGGAAAATTTAATGAATTTTGATTTTTTAAGAAAAGTTAGGCTAAAATATAAATATATTTACAAATACAAACGATTTTTCGGTACAAATTTTTGGTCAAAATTTTTTGTTGCCAAAATCGGTAAAAAAAATGTTGCCAAAATCGGGTGTTGCCAAAATCGGTAAGAAATTGTTGCCAAAAACGGGTGTTGCCAAAATCGGGATGGAAATGTTGCCAAAAACGGGTGTTGCCAAAATCGGGAGTAGACAAAAACGGGTGTTGCCAAAACCGGTAAGAAACTGTATTAGCATTAGGATACGGTAAAGGCTCTTATTAGGTCCTTCAATCTCTTTCTATGCAACTCCGTTCCCTACCTTCGCGTGACACCGGCCAGGATACGAGCAACCTTAGGGGAGATTGGGTGGATGGTCCTGCTGAGAGAGATGGGAGGTTTGCTTCGGCAAACTTACTGAATCCCTCCGGACAGTAAACCGTGTGTTAGGCCCTGCGAGCCGGCCGCAAAAAAACAAGCACCGAAAACATTACCAAAAGAAAACGAACCGAGACCAACGGCAACGACCCCAGCGAACAAAACGGACTTGCAATTGGAAACTCGGTACGTGGAACTGTCAATTTCATCGGGAGCACCCGCATACTTGCCGGTGTACTGAAGGACCGCCGGTTCGGCATTGTAGCGCTGAAGGAAGTATGCTGGACAGGATCAACGGTGCGAACGTTTAGTAGTAATCATATCATCTACCAGAGCTGCGGCAATACACGCGAGCTGGGAAACAGCTTTTATAGTGATGAGCGATATGCAAGAGCGCGTGATCGGTAGGTGCCCGATCAACGAAAGAATGTGCAAATTGGAGGTCAAGGGTCGATTTTTCAACGTTAGCATAATAAACGTGCACATCCCACATTCCGGAAGCACTGATGAGCCCAAGGACGGATTATACGCGCAGCTCGAACGTAACAAAACACAACGTCAAGATCATCATAGGAGACGAAATTTAGACCGACAATTGAAAAGTTCATCGCCCACCAGCTGACGAACGAAAACGGCCTACGACTCATTGATTCCGCCGTCTCGAAAAATATGGCCATACGTAGCACCTTTTTCCAACACAGCCTCTCTTTTCGTTACACCTGGAGATCACCAGAGCAGACGGAATCGTAACGTGGTCGTCTGATTGACTGACGGCACTTCTCCGACATTATTGACGTCACGACATTTCGTGGCGCCAACATCGACTCCGACCACTACCTAGTGATGGTCAAACTGCGCACAAAACTTCCGTCATCTACAATGTACGGTACCGGCGACCGCCACGGTATAACCTAGAGCGACTAAAAGAACCTGATGTCGCCTCAGAATGCACGCAGAATCTCGAGTCCGCGTTGCCAGACGAGGGCGAGTTCGATGATGTCCCTCTAAAGGACTGCTGGAGTACAGTGAAAGCAGCTATCAACGACTCAGCCGAGAGCACCATCGGGTATGTGGAACGGAATCTACGGAACGAATGGTTCGACGAAGTGTGCAGAACAGTTTTGGAGGAAACGAACGCCGTACGGGGTAATGCTACAGCTAGGTACACAGCAGAACGTGGAATGTTATAAACAGAAGCGGAAGCAGCAAACCCGCCTCTTTCGGGAGAAAAGCGCCGCCTGGCAGAAGCGGAGTGTGAATAAATGGAACTGCTGTGCCGTTCCCACGAAACACGGACATTCTACCAGAAGCGTCCCGCGATGGCTTCGTGCCGTGAGCCGAAATATGCAGAGATAAAGACGGGGGTCTCTTGACGGACGGACGTGAGGTGCATTGGCGGAGCAAGCATTTTCTTTTTTCTTACTCACTGTCCTAAACATACACGAGAAAGAGCGGGATGAAAGAGGAGGCAAGCTGCCCCCTCTTCTATCTTTGGAGAGTGAGTAAGAGAAAAGAAAATGCTGGCCCCGCCAATGGTGAGGTGTTCGATAGGTGGAAGCAGCACTTCGATGAGCACCTGAATGGCGTGGAAATCGTAGGCACGGGAGACCACGACAACGAAAGGAACGAGAAGTATGGAAATGAGCCAAGTCACACGTTGAGTGGTGGTAAGGATGCCATTCACCAGCTCAAAGCCAACAAAGCAGCTAGAATGGATGATATCGCAGCTGAACTCATCAAGATAGACAAAGAAAAGCTGGCTACCTGTCTGTACCGGCTGGTAGTCAAGATCTGGGAAACCGAACAACTACCGCACAAAGCTATGGAAAATCATGGACGAAAACGGCTCTGACTGTACTGATTAAAGCAACGATGAACGGTGTGCAAAACAGCGCAAGAGTTTCGGGTAAACTCTCCAGTTAATTCGAATCTCGCCGTAGACTGCGACAAGGTGACGGATTCTCATGCCTACCCTTCAACATCGCTCTGGGAGGTGTAAGGCGACAAGCCGGGATCAACAGCCGGGGTACAATTCTCACAAAATCCGGTCAATTTGTTTTTGTGTGTTTTGCGGACGACATGGACATTATCACCAGAACATTTGGACCGGTGGCAGAACTGCACACCAGCCTGGAACGCGAAGCAGCAAGGTCTGACTGTTGATGAAGGCGTCCAAAACAAAGTACATGCTGGCAGGCGGAATCGAACACGATCGGGTCCGTCTAGGTAGTAATGTAACGGTAGACTGGGATACCTTCGAGATGGTGTCTACTTTTTTTTTTTTTTTTAATATTTATTTATTACTACTCAAAGTACAATACATCTTTTACATGAATATTTTAATGATTTTAATCTTTTTAATTATAATTTACAGAGTTCAATTATAAATTACAGAGTTTAACAAATGTTTAGATATTGTCCAAATACATCCTTCACTTTATTTTTCTGATTCCATCTAAATTCACGAATACTTTTTTGAAACATAAACAAACTTGTTTTCGGATATTTTTGTATGCAGAAAGAAATACAATGAACTGCTAACCACGATGCTGCTCTCTGACGAGGACATTTTAAATCGACATTCCAACCCAAAAGGTCCTCCAAATCTCGAAACTGCACTTTTAATCTTCTTTTCAAGACTTGGCATACCCAATCTCTTATACTTCTTTAGAAGAAATGCATGCTTTAATGCGATGCTCGTTACTATCAACAAAATTGTTCCCACATTCATCACAAAACACATTACCAATGCTACCGATACCATATTGTTCTTTTTTAAATTTGTTTGCAATCAAGTCATTTAGTAGTAGAAATAATGTAGACTTATCTTCAGCTAAAAGAAAATTATAACTGAAAATTTTCCATCTGGAAGTCCAATTAACTTGTGGGTACAACGTTTGTACGAGTGGAGCATAGCCTTGTAAGTTAATGAAATACCGATAAAGTTTTTTCACAGAGTCTAGGTTTCTGTCTAGTTGAGGAGTAATTGTAATCCACTCCTTTCCGTTCCTAGTCAATTTGGACAAATACTTATAATTCATAGGACATAGGGCCCATATAGCCGAGGCGGTAAACGCACGGGTATTCAGCATGACCATGCTGAGGGTGACGGGTTCGATTCCCGGTCGGTCCAGGATCTTTTCGTAGAGGAAATTTCCTTGACTTCCTTGGGCATAGAGTATCTTCGTGCCTGCCACACGATATACACATGCAAAATGGTCATTGGCAGAGGAAGCTCTCAGTTAATAACTGTGGAAGTGCTCATAGAACACTAAGCTGAGAAGCAGGCTTTGTCCCAGTGAGGACGTTACGCCAAGAAGAGAGAGAGAGACTTATAATTCAGAAAATATTTCTCACCCAGTGGGCAATTTTGATCGTTATTTTTTTGTATATTCCAAATGAAAAGCGCCTTGCATTTTTCAGTTGGATCTATTAAGCCTAGACCACCCATATCAGAATCAAGATAAAGCTGTCGTCTATCAACTCGAAAGATGCAATTTTTCCAAATAAAATTACCAATCATTGTTTTAATTTTTGCCAAATGTTGATTTTTTGCTGGATAAATTTGGGCCAAGTACCATAACTTCGACAAGACAAAAGTGTTGATATACCAAACTCTTTCAATTAAACACATATTGCGGAACGATACTTGCCAGATTCGGTGTTTCATGTCAGCAATCAGTTTGTCATAATTACAGTCAACAGTATCGTTCCAGGTTGCTTTGAAGGTGATTCCTAGCAACCTTAGATTTTCTGTTTCTGTGACCTCTGGAAAGGCCCACCACAACAATTATTTATTCTTAGAAATTTTGACTTTTTTAAGTTCAAGCTAATTTTCGAAAATTTTGAGAAGATAGCCATGATATTTAAAACATTATCAAGCTCTTCTGAA
The DNA here is from genome assembly GCF_035046485.1 of Aedes albopictus. NCBI lineage: Eukaryota > Metazoa > Arthropoda > Insecta > Diptera > Culicidae > Aedes > Aedes albopictus. Next base: position 342,970,798 of record NC_085138.1, read on the forward strand.
TTTCGAAGAAAAATGTTCACATCGTCCGCGAAGGCGATCACTCTCAGGAATTTGTCATACACAAGTACCCCGAGCACGCTCTGATCAATCATCCGTATTAGTGGTTCCACGTACAAAACAAAAAGCAGCATGCTCAGGGGGCATCCTTGTCTTACAGACGACCTAATTTTAATTTCTTGTGTTAGAAATCCATTATATAAAACTCTGGAAGTTGCCTTGCTATATAGACGCTGAATACATTCGATGAGTTTATCTGGAAACCCGAATTTGTGTAAAACTTTCCATAAGAAGTTATGGTCCACTTTATCAAAAGCTTTCTCCAAATCAAGGCTTAAGAGCAAGCCTTTAAACCGTTTACTTTCTGCGGCTTTAGTCATAATCCTACGTACATCTTTCAAGTTTTCAATACAAGATCGTTCCGGGATACATGCGCTTTGCCCTGGACCTACAAGTTTCTCTACACTCTTTTGCATTCTGTTACAGATTATTTTTGTAAAAAGCTTATAAACAGTGTTCAACAAGCTGATCGGTCGATGATTGTCCAAATTTGTTAAGTTCCCTTTTTTGGGAATCAACGTGATTATTCCGTCGGTGAATTCTTTGGGTGGTATACTGCTTCCATTTAGATACATATTGAATAATCGGAGCAAATCATCTTTCAAGATATCAAAGTTGCTGAGATAAAACTCGTAGGTTAACCCATCGGGACCCGGGGACTTTTTCTTATTACAAGTGTTCAATGTTCGCAAAAGCTCATCTTCAGATATTTCCTGGATCAAATCATCACCATCATCTACAGAAAGGCTATTCACAATAGAGTTCAACGGATTTTCATATCTATCTAAATTTGGCTCGTCTGTAGAACCACTGTACAGCGTTCGAAAGTGATCTTGCACCAAAGAACCTACCTTTGAACTATCAGTTTCTAAAGTATCTCCATTCCTAAATCTCAACCCAAAAACGTTCTCTCTGTGGATTCCTTTACAAAGGTGGTATATAGTAACCTTTTCGCCCTCCGCAATTGAGTTTGTAGACATTTTGGAGCTCAAGTTTTTCAATCTACTATGCTCCAAATCCATAAGCTTGGATTTGATAATGGAAATTTCATCGCTAACATCTTCTCCTTCGGTTTGTCTGTCGAAATACTCAAAAAGTTTGCTCGAAAGTGTCGCTTTGGAAGATCGGTTGGATTTGTTCAAATGCCAACTTTCTGATTTGTAGAAGCTTTTTGCTTTGGGTTTAAAGGAATAATTCCACCAAGCACTTAAATCAGTTCCATACAGAGACCTTTGCCTAAGCTTTTCAACTTCTGCACGAAATCTATGTTTTGTTTCATCACAACCCAAAAAACTAGGATTAATCTTCCAGTATCCCCTACCACGCGGTGCGATTTGCTCTTTCCTTATTCTCAACGTCAGGATCACACAGTGGTGATCATAAAACACCACTGGCAAGGTTCTGCAACTGATAACATTGCAAATTAACTCTTTGGAGGCATAAAAACGATCTAAACGTGAAGCTAATTGATTCCTGTGAAAAGTGAAACGATGAACTTTAAGTGACTTGGCTACATCTTTAAATTGGAAAAGTTCCACCAAATTCTTCAACCCATTTGAGAAGTTTTTGTTCAACCCTAATGAATCATTTGCTTCCAAAATGCAATTAAAATCCCCGCCTAGCATCGTGTAAGCAGTTCCGGGTTTGTTCAAGTGAACGCTCAGACCCTCGGTAAATAGTTCATCCCTTTCTCGCTTCCTATCACTACCTGAGTGCGCGTAGATATTATTTATATAGTTAACCTCATTTACCACTACTGATAAAATTCTACCGGATGGATCGAAAATGAAATCTGAGTAATTAAAGCCTTTTCTAATAAGAATTGCCGTCCCTTTCCTGTCCACGCTAATATTGACTAAACCATTGTGTGAAGACACGAAGCTTAGGTCATTGTAGCTCACTTCCTGTAAGAACACAATATCAATATTGTGTTCGTTGATGAACTCTTTTAAAAGACTTTTGTTAGCTGCAGTGTTAGTACTGTTAAGGTTGATTGTTGCTACTGAACACACGAAGTTCATTTGTTAGTAGTGATGTTAAAGCTAGTCTACTTCTCTGTTCTCTCTGTTGTTTTTTTTTTCTTGTTTGTCAGGGATCTCGACCGACGAGTCTGCGCAACCAGCAGATTGCTGTCGTCAGACGGAACGATAATCTGTTTCCTCGATATGGCATCAGACTCTGATGATTCAGAATCCAAGCGTTTCACCTCACGTGATCGTTTCTTAGCTCCATTTTCCTCCACGTTCTGCACTGCCACAGCCGCCTTGCTGGGAGTGTATCCTGTCGACGATTCGACCGGCATTGCCACGTTCTCCAGACTGGATGTACCAGATGGCTTCTCTGGTTCACCGCCATGTTTGCTTAACACCACCATACCCGGCAAAGGCCCCGGTTGCGCCGAGAGTCCTTTGACGACGACGCTTGCAAACGATCCCTTTTCCTTGCTTGTACCAGCTGCTCCCAGTTCTCCAGCACTCGCTGGCTCCGTTGAGACCGCCAGTCGGGCGTTCACACTCTGGCGCTTGGGACAGGCTGCTTTCAGATGGTCCAAAGCACCACACACGAAGCACTTATGCTGCAGTCCCTCATAGTAAACCCTTGCTCTGATGCTCTGAATATGGAGTTGAGCCGGAATCTCCGACACGACCTCCATATGAACTCCTCGAATGCCGTTCCATATGGGGAACCCTGTCTCCACTGCATACCGCTCCCGTACCATCTGGTGGATCGTTCCGTACTTGGCCAAAACTCCAGCAATTTGTTCATCCTTCACTTCCGGGGGCAACCCAAAAATGCGAACGTAACGAAACGTCCCATTCGCAAGGCTGACCGATACCTGTACCTTGTCTTCATTAGCGTACTTGAACTCCACGTGTGGGCCCAACTTAATCAGAGCATTCTTCATACGAGCCTCTGACTGGAAACGGATGAACAAGCTGAAATCCTTCCGATACATAGCACTTAGGTCATTACAGCTCGACGCTTGTTCCTTGAAAAACGCGAACACTTCGTCATTC